>NW_013548776.1:0-3833 GCF_000499425.1 Eimeria acervulina | reverse complement strand
TCTTCTTCTTCTTCTTCTTCGTTAGCCTCTGCTTCTTGCAGCTGCGGTGGAGCTGTTTCATCATCATCCTGAGTTTCTTGGGAAGCAGCAGCAGCAGCAGCAGCATCAGCAGCAGCAGCAACTTCAGCAGCAGCAGCAATTTCAGCAGCAGCAGCTGCAGCAGCTTCAGCAGCTTCAGCAGCGTCAATAGCTGCAACAACATCAACATCGTCAGCAGCTTTATCATCGGCAGCAGCATCAGTATCATCTGCAGTCTGAGTGCTCCCCGCAGATTTAGCAGCAGCAGCTGCTGCTGCTAAAGCATCTGCTGCTGCTGAAGCTGCTTCTCCTGCTACGTTCTCCTTCAAGTACCTTGCATCAAGAAGGTGATGCTGTAGTTGATGCGCTACGCCGTGCAGATCTGCTGCAATCTTAACGAAGTCTGCTATTCGTTCAGACTCTCTTGCTCTCTTTGCTTGCTGTCCAAAGAGAGAAAGCTTCTGCTGTACAAGCTCCCTTTCTTGAGGAGCGAAGAAGAATTGACGAGCAGCAAATGCTGCATCTGCACTCATAACAGTCTCAGCTTCAACAGTTCTATATAAAGCAAAGCGATGCTTCAATACAGAGAAGCTCCCGAGGCTTTGAGTTGCCTTTGAAAGACCATAGAATATATCTCTAGCAAATCTATTTGCTGTTCTTTGAGACTTTGAACGAAGCAATGCCTCCAGCTCCGTCTTGCTTGCACTTTGAACATTCTCTGTCAGCAGCAGCAGCTCTGCAACCTCATCCATTAGCCCAACCGCTATCCTCTCACCTAATATATCATCTACAGAAGCAGGAAGCCCTGCAACAAGCTCAGTAAAGTCTGCTTGCATTCGTCTAGTACCTGCTTCTAACTCCTTTCTTGCTCTTTCAATTGCTTGCACAGCTTCACTTCCTTTCTGCTGTAAAAACTGTACAGCTTGCTGCTTCCCAGTCTCGCAGGGCCCGAGTAGATGCTCTACAGCCTTTAGTTGCATCATCATATGCTCTGCTGTCTTGCGTATAAAAGAAGAAGCAGCACTTGCTTTAGCCTCCAGCATCAATACATCTGCAACATCTTCTACGTACGCCATCTCAGCTTGAACAGCAACAAGCTCCTCAAATTTTCTGGACATCTGCTTCTTGCTATCTAATAATTTAGACAGAGAAGCTCGTGTCTTAGGAGATGCATTATCCATAGCTTCTTTAACAAGAAAGCAGAAACTTGAAAGTAAATCTATTTCGCACTTGAGCTGCTGTACAGACACCGCAGTCGTGTTTACTACTTTATCTCTCACTGCGGATTCTGCTAGCCCCAATGCAGACTCCCAGAGCTCTACGCACTGCTCTGCTTCATCGAAATCTGTCTGAAGATGCAGCATTTCTTCTATTAGTTGCTGCACTACCCAGCTGTCTTCAATGCTAGTAACGGCTGGCAGCGACCGGATTGCCTCTCTTCTAGCTCCTGCTCTTTGAGCACTGCTTGCATGCAAATCTTTTGCGAACTTCTGTAGCCCAAGTATACCTTCTGTGAAGTCTCTTACTCCAAGAGTAGAGAACGCTGGCTGTAGAGCAATCCAGGGCTCTGTATCTAGAACAGGTAGTTCTTCAAACGAAACAGATACGCGATCTGCTTCACGCTGTAGATCTCCTACTGTCTGTACAGCAGCCTCAACACCCTCTTCTAACTGCCTCCACAAAGCGCGTAGCTGCACAGGGTTTCTTTCTGCTGAAATCCTATCCATACATTCAGATAATGAAGATATTAACTCTTTATACTTCGTCCCAAGCTGTACTGCCTTGTCGCTTCCTACAAGATCAGCAAGCCGCTCCATCTGGGGCTGCAAATTCTGCAGCTTCACAACCTCCTGCTCTTGCTTTTGAATCTCTCTTCGAAGAAGAAGAGATGCAAAGACAGCAGCACCAATAGAAGCTGTAAGAACACTCACAGCAAACGCTGACTTGGGTAATTTTGAACGACGAGGAGAAGATGAAGGAGTCTTCAAGGTGGGTTGATCATCTTCTGCTCCTGCCTCCTCCTCTGCTGCTGCTGCTGCTGCTTCTTCTGCTGCTGCTACATCCTCTACTGCTACCTCTTCTCCCGAAGTAACAGAAGCTACAGACATACCCCCGTCTGAGCCTATATCCGCTCCTACATCTCCTACTGCTCGCGAGTAAGATGAAACCTGATCGGGCTCAGTCCCTCCAGGAGAAACAGAGAAATCTCCTGAATAAGCAGCAAGAGGCGTCAGAACGAACGAACAAAGCAAAGAAACACCCAACAGCAACATCACGCGTCTCAGCGCACCCCACGATAGACGACGCCTCTGCAGCTTCATCTTCGACGCCATCTCCAAGGATGTTTTTGAGCTTAGGAATGGATAAGAAAATAATAAAAAGATTAAAAACAAATCAGCCTTCGCTCCGCCAGCGAAGAAAACAAAGCATGCATATATATACACCAGCACACCAATGGATCGGTGCACCGGTCTTCAATCAACTGTAAGTTCTCTCGACAAAACGACAAGCTTGCTGCTATCAGTCCTTCTGAAAGCTATTTACTCCCACAATATCGAAAAAATTCCGTCCTCTGCCTCCAACTTCACCTTAAAAAGAAGATGCTCGTCAGCCAACAGCTCCACCGGACCCCCCCGCTGCCGTGAAGACAGGAAGTCAAACTGTGAGAATGTGAAGTTAAATGCAAATTAGAAGAAGGATAAACTCAAGAGAAACCAAACAAAGTGCAAACTTAATAAAATAAGAGGAAGTTTCCGCTGCTTTTCACGAAGAGCGGGGGAGGCAGCTCAGGCAAGCCTTCAAAGGAAAGAACGGCAAACGGTAAATCGGAGAAGACTCAGCCTCTAAATGAGACTCTTTATTTAATTAATCAGAGCAATTAAAAGCAAATACTCCATACGACTCTCAAAAAACAGCAGAATAATGCACTTGATGCAGCGAGAATGAAGCAGATGCACGGAAACGACTGTCGAGTCGAAGCAAATGCCGTGAGCGGAGCGACCGGACCGTGGGGTGTATAGACACCTCAGCTTTTCGCTTGTTTTCTTGATTTAATATATTATATACTTATTAATTACTATTTAAGTGCCGTTCAACAATTTCTACAGGAATATACTCAAAATCATCTTGCCTAATACCCGACAAGCTCCTAGATAATAGCTCTCCACGCAGCGGCGTTTGTCTGCTCTTGCATACAGCTTCTACGGCTTTCTTGAAAAGCACTATACTTCCTTTATTTTTAAGTATAAACGAGGTATTTTAAACATTATTCTCCCCTTTCTCCCCGAAGAAACCCCCAAGACTCTTCATATAGACAGTCTCAATTGGTGTTGTTGCCTTAGCGAGCTTCTAAAGAAGCTAGGCAGGCATGAACAGACAACGAAAAGAAGAGTGTTGGTGTTTAATGGGTTTCTTCTTCTAGCTATCCATTCGTCTATGCTGTTGTTTTTTCTCCTCCTCTGCTTCTGTTTACTTGCAACAATAAATGAAAATATAATTTCTTAGCCTCTCCAATTCAGCTTCAGCATTAGATTTAGAAACGTCAATAGAGAGGCTTCTTTGCATTAAGGCGATATCTTCTGCCCCTCTTTTTACCTTCTTGCAGTGCCTCCCTGTCTGTACACCTCAACAAGCGAGAGATACCGCTATGCTTCTCTTTTTCTGTATGTTTTGTTTGAATCTGTCCGTCTGCTGTACGCCCATCTCGTCAAGGAAGCTGTAGCAGCTTTAAGTGCTGCACCTCTATCAAACTCCCTTTGCATGTACATTCAAAAGCAAACACTGCAGAACTAACCGCCTCGAGTGCTGCTGCTCAC
>NW_013548777.1:0-3748 GCF_000499425.1 Eimeria acervulina | reverse complement strand
TATATATATATGTATACATCTATATATATATATATATATACATCTATTTATATGTATGTATATATATATATATATACATTTGTATGCATACATATATCTATATACATATATATATATATATATTTATAGGTATATACATATATAGTTATTTAATTTATTTATTTATATGATGTTCTTAATATGACAGACGCGGAGTAATGAAAACCACAAATACTTCAAATAATTTAAATAAATAAATAAAAATATATGTATATTTATTTATTTATTTATTTATTTATTTATTTATTTCTTACTTTGTCTTCACAAGAAATGCTGAGAGAGTTATCTGCTGGGTTTAAATGAAGCATGCAAGACAAACGTGTAGCGTCTTGAAGCAAAACAACAATACGCATCCCCTTCTCCAGTCTCTTCTTCAAGTCATCTACTTTCTCCTGCTCGACAACAACTGCAGCAGCAGCAGCAGCAGCAACAGCAGCAACGGCAGCAATAGGCGAGCAGAAGCAGCAGTTGTTGTTGTAGCAGCAGCAACGGACCAGCAGCAGCAGAAACAGCAGCAGCAGCAACAACGGAAGAGCAGCAGCAGCAACAGCAACAGTGGTAGCATTAGCAGCAGCATAAACACCAGCAGCAACAGCAGCAACATAAACAGCAGCAGCAGCAGCAGCAACAGCAGCAGCAGAGCGAAACAACACGAAGAAGGGCTTATACAGGAATAACATCATAGGCAACTGCGTAGATAAACAAATAAAATAAATTAAAATAAATAAAATAAATTAATAAGAAAAAAGTAAAGAGAAGACATACCTGTTGTTGTTTCTTTGCTTTGTGTTGAATGCTGTTTCTTAATTTTTTTATCTTCTTTCTGATTTTCTTTTGTTTCTTTTTTATCTTTTTGCTCAACTTCTTTTTTTGTTGTTTGCTCTTTCTTTGGAGCAGCTTCTTTCTTTTCTTTTGCTGCTGCTTTTGTTTTATTCTCCGGTCCTTTACCTTCTCTCAGCACCTGCCGATCTTCTGCATCTTCTACAGCACAACATGAGCTTACAGCCCCCATCTTAACTCTTTATTCTTGAAGCTGCTGCTCCTGCTGCTGCTGCAGTTGCTGCTGCTGCTGCTTCTGCTTCTGCTGTTGCTGCTGCTGAAGGAGCTTGTATGCTAGGGAAGGAGTACTGCAGCAGCAACAGCAGCAGCAGCAGGTGAGAATTATGGCTGGGCCTTCTGCTACTATTGCTGTTTGTTTAGCTGTGGAGAGGCTGCGATGGTAACCCCTGTTGCTGCTGCTGCAGTTGCTGCTGCTGCTGATGCTGATGCTGCTGTTGCTGCTGCTGCTGTTGCTGCTGCTACTGTCTCGAAGTGCACGCGACTTCGAGAAAAATTAGAGCTTCTTTGCTTTGATTTCCATTTGAATATCGAGATAGAGTTAGCTGCTGCTGCTGCTGTTGCTGTTGCTGCTGCTGCTGCTGCTGCTGCTGCTGCGCTGTGCCCTCCGGATCGCCGCAGCAGAAATTTGTTGGGTTTGTTCTGCTGAGTTTCTTCTGTTTATCTTTGATTAAAATGAATTAAAAAAGCCAACAATAAACGAAGAACTGCATGAAAAGAAGAGCAGCAAACGAGCAGCAGCAGCAGCAGCAGCAGCAACAGCAGCAACAGCAACAACTGCAGCAGCAGCTGGAGAACGAGGAGCCGCAGGTTGCGGCCTTGTTAAAACAAAAGCAGTAAAAATTCTGCTGAAATATACTTGGATGAATTAAAGAGAAAAGATAAATTTAAAAAATGAATATTTAATAGGGGCATATCTTTCCTTCTCTTCTCTGCTGCTGTGCTGCGGTGTATATACACTTGAATAAAGGCTGTAGCTAATCAGCTGTTTGTTTCTGGGTTTATTTCAATGTTTAATTGTATTTTATTTGTTTTATTTTGTTTTATTTATTCTTTTTTATTTTAAATTAAAATAAAATTAAAGAAGAAGTAATCCTACACTGCATATTAATGTAAGGCCGCCCCCTTGCGACTACCATCATCCATTGGTTTGTTCTGTCTGTACAGCGATATAATAAAATCTTCTTAAAGACAAACTAATTTAATTTAATTAATTTAACTGTTTTTTAATTTAAAAATATTCTTTTTAGTGTACATACAGCTTTTAAACAGAGTTTGTTGCGTTAAAAAAGAAAATTTTACAGACACTTTTCTGCTTCTTCCAGCGGCAGAGAGTTCGTGCAGTTATAATTAAAATATTTTTCTTTTCTTTTCTTTTTCTTTTCCTTTTGTTTCTATTTATTTTAATTGTTTGTTTTTATTAAATTAATACATAATTTTATTGATTTGTTTACTATTTTATGCAGTTGTCTCGCCCTTCTAAGCTGTAGAAGGCCTCTGCACACAGCAACGTGGGTGTATATACAGCGTAGTAAAGAATATTGAATTAAATTTATATTTTAAAAGTATTAAATTAAATATAAAAATAAATATATCCAAGGAATTGATATTTCAAAGTTAAAACAAAATATACAAATAAATATTTTACTTTTTCTGTGTTTTCACAGCTCAACGATAACAAGAGAGATAATATTTTTCTCTATTTTCTTCGCTTTCTTAATTTATTATTTATATATATTATAATTCAAACCAGGTGTCTGTACACCCGAAGCCAACTTATAATCAAAATGCAAAATAATAATCACATTTCTTTCTTTCGGGTTTTTCTGTGATGTATTGTCTAACAGCTGTTGTATAAATAAATATAATATATATATAAATATATATTTAAATATACACAGACTGGATGTGTATGTATATATATACATATACAGATTACTACATATATAGATATATATATACATATATATATTATATATATATTATGTAGCTGTATATATATGCATATATATTAAATGCAGATATATAATTATAGAGAAGAAAACAATATATATAAATATAGTAGTTTTATATTCTTGATTATGTTTAAAAGAAAAACAAACTTTTGTTCATTAACATTATCACACGTTTGGTGTATGCGCAGCTCTTTAAAGCTGTTATTTAGATATTTAGAAGTAAAAAATATTTAAATAAAGACAGAGAGGGCAGCCAGAAGTTTTATATATTTGTTTTATATTTTTGTTTATTTATTTTTTTCTCTCTTTTTCTCTTTCTCGCTGTTTTGGGTTTGTCTTTCAGCGAGTTTAAACAGCTGTTCTTGATTTGTATAATAAACCGCAGCAGCAACAGCAGCAGCAGCAGCAGCAACAACAGACAGCAGCAGCAACGGCAGCAACATGCAGCAGCAGAAGCCGCAGTAACAGCAACAGACAACAACAGCAAAAGCAGTAATATGCAGCAGCAGCAGCAGCAGCAGCAGCAGCAACATGCAGCAGCAGCTGCAGCAGCAAAAGCAGCAGACTGCTGCTGTAGCGTGCAGATGCATACACTGCAGTGCAGATGATATTAACTAAATAATTAATACAAATTATCTTTAAAAAGAAAAAATAAGAAAGATAAATTAACTTGTCTTTCAGCAGTACTGTCTTATATCTTACAAACACACTATAGATATATATATATATATATATACATATTAGCTATTGTTTGTACATGTATATATTATTATATATTATCTACCTTCACTATTCGTAAATATATATATATATATAATTATATATATAATTATATATATATGTACATCAGACTATGTAGTTTTTGTTGTATACTAGTTAAACACTTGTGTATATATATATATATATATATATATATC
>NW_013548778.1:0-3776 GCF_000499425.1 Eimeria acervulina | reverse complement strand
CATTGCGACATTAGTTCCCCCACGAACAAATACATACAAAGCATAAAGATTGTTGTTGTGGTTCTGTCTCGTAGCAGTGGCAACGATGCACGGTTGCACTACTCCACTTCCCTGGTCGACCAGACGCGACCGCAGCGTCATGGCAAGAATGCTGCTTAGCAGATCCACGGGCGGCACAGCATTGTTGAAGCGAGAAGGCAAGAGCAAACGGATTTCGTCCGGCAGCACACTACCTTGACTTGCTTAAAGCCTGCTACGCTCCACAAGTTGCGAGCAAGTGGAGCAACCGAGACGTTCCGCGGCGAAATCCGCAACAGAGTATCTAGTCCTAACAGTTGGGAATGTGGCGCCTCAACAGGGCAGGCGCTTCTGTTGCCCAAAGCTTAATAATTGACGTACAATAATGGAATAGCGTCATCCCTGTGACAAAGGAGAGGGCCAAACTCGCATGGTATGCAATCCTACGTGCTGCATGCCGCGCCGCATTCTCTAACAGGCATCAAGACAGGCGACACAGTTGTAACACTCGTAAACTACCGAGCCGCACCAAACGGGTTGCATGCTCATCTCCTCGTCGACTGGATTGCACCTTCCCACAGCGACGCTGGCGCTGCGGTACAGCATACATGCCGCCAAAGTGGGCTCTAAGTAGGGTTTGCGGGGTACAACAGCGGTAGGAAACATTCCCGCCTCTATCCTGCGGAGCCGCTGTCATAGATAGTGCGCAAGGACAGCGTGAGTGCACTGAGAAGTGCGAGGCCGACCGATGAAGTGCATGTTGGTCCGATAGCCAAGTAAAGTGAATAATCGACGAGCAGAAGACACAGCGCCCTTCAACAGAGGGGCCGATACCTAACCGGGGTCCGCCAGGTGCCATTCTGCAACGAGGAACAATGGTGAATTGATCGGTGAGGCTGCTCGCTTGGAGAACAATGCAGCCTAGACATTAGTGTAGACTGGATTCGCTGACCACAAAGTGTGTTCATCATGTTCGTGGTAGGCCACAGCACACCACAGCACAGCAGAAGTGCCTTGCTCGTGTTGGTACTTTCCCAGCACGCACCATCATTCATCATGCCTAGAACCAGGGGAAGTCCTAACGTCTCCCTTGTTGCCGCACGCGCGCATACCAGCCGTCTACCTGATGTAATTCTGCTCCCATCAACCCATGACTCACTGGCTGCGCAAAACGGTCCCTCGGAAAGTAATAAGCTGAAGACGTTGGGTTTCCAAGTAGGAAGCGTGGGGTTGGCTTGCAAAAGTAAGGGGCACGCACTGTTGCCACATCCCGTGCCCCACCGCTAGCCGTAGACTTCACGCTTACCGCACCACGTTAGTGAAGCCTCAAGAGAGCAATCCGACCATCATTTGCATTCATTCTGGCTCCGCTGCACACCATAATCTGCTGCCCATTAGCCAAGTATAGGTATACGCTACATGCCAACGCTTACGAATTTTCAGTTCATTTGAAGCTGCGCAGAGTCGTATTGCCTGATATATGGCATCGAAGGCAGCCGTAAGGCGCCTTCACTCTTTGGGCAGCCACACTACGCTACGAGGGTGTTGAGCTTTTGCTAGGCATGCATCGGTGCCTTGAGATAACAAGTCCGAATTGCACAAAGGCTGTTATTTATTTCAGTTCCTAGGCTGCAGGTTTGCGCCGCACAGCCTGAGTAAACAGCACGCATCAAAAAGGGTATGCAGCAAATAGGTGCGTTTCCATAGCGACCCCTGTGTGTTGAGCGCCTGACGTGTTGCGTTTTGTGCTTCGCACACCTATCTTCGCAAGCCGTATCAAAAGCAGAAACCTGGGGAACTGCGTACAACCCTCCTGTGAGCCAGCATTTCTGTTTCTTAGATACGATCCACTAGGATACCAGACAGTGCAGACGACATTTACTCGTTTGCTCTCAAGATTCCCTCGACTAGCAAACACTACAGAGACGGATTAGCCCAGCACCCATACGCGTCGTTCTTACGGTCAGCCGTACCTCTAATAACTGGAACAGGCAAAGTGAAAACGAGCCAAACGATACCGCGGCTTTGCGCATCGCCTTACGCTGAGTAAAGCAGACTCAACTGCTTTCGGTACAGTGCAGAATTCAGGCACAAAGATCTGCCATCCTCACCAGCACAGGCGAATCCAGCCATCATTATAAAATACAACACGAAACACTGACAAGCCCCAGCCTTCTGCGGTTAAATATTTGGTTTATCCGGCCCAGTTGAATCAAGGTCGCATGCATCACAGGCAGACCGGTTGGAGGGGACAGCATGGCGGCACGCAGCTTGCCGGGTCTCTAGCCTACCAAAACGCGGCTCGTGTAATACCCAGCTTGCACTGAGCGTTATACAGTTACCAGCAGTACACATCGACTCAAGCACCGCACGTCTGGAGTGATGCGTGCGTGTCCAAATACAAAAATGTTTTCTGAGATGGATTCTCCGCCAGCAGAGAACACTTGCATAGAGAAACCCACAGTGGCAAGCCTTCTGCCACCTGTGAGTATCCGTCAACGATGCAAAATGGCCTAGAGGCAGAGCGCACCTATGTTTAGAAACACCGTTCAGAGTGGTCATGCGATTAGGGTGGTGCATTGCTGCGAACCACCAACAAGCCGCCCGGGGGTGAGCAGGATATGCAATTCCAAAATCGTGACAAGAGATCAGGAGATGTGGAGGAACACTCATGAAAGCAAGCAAAACTACGTAAGCTGGACCTGCTCCTAGTTGCTGCCCCAGCGGTTAGTTTGAGGTGCCATGCGCAAGTCTCTCGAGAGGCCGCAATCCGCACCAAGCGATGCCTTCCAGTCATCCGTTTAGTGTGCAAAAGTTCACATAATGCCTACGGAAGCTACTAGTACGTGCACTTGTCCTTGTTGCGCGATATACCAAAACGCACAGGCTGAACAGAGGTGGTGGCAAACGGCCGTCCGCACGTGAAGCCGCCTGGTGCAATGCATGAAATGCTGCAGAGGGTGTCTCGAAACAGCACCGCATTTGCGAGCTAACTTCTGGACACTGAGGAGCCACATCTCGAAAAGTGTGTTTCTAGGCAGCAGCGGTATAGCGTCTCCAAAGGGCTTTTCCATACACTACGAGGGAGCTATCTAATGGCTGTGTCGACGAACTTCTACAACAGCCCGTCGCATTCACGCCTGCAGTGGGAAACAGTCCAATAAAGGACTGTACTAATACTGACCGCCACATCGATCGGGAAGTTCAGCAGTCTGCTATGTCGTATAATCTCAGCGCAGCCAGTGCTCCAAAGGCCGCCCCACACAATCCGCCCGCATGGCGAATACCGAACAGTGCCTCTTCCTGTTCACTTGCGGAGCGCACATGGGCTAGACAAATGTGATAGCCGAGCATTAGACACGACGATGCGCCAATCCAACCACCAATGCCAAAGCGCCTGAGGCCAAAACTTCAACCTTGTGAACAGCTTAATGACCAAGCTCCACTGTCCTAGGCCAGTACGATTCCAACCTAGATGCGCTCAAAAGCGTTACCTTCGGCAGATAATAGCAAAAGCAATACAAGCATTATTGCTTCACGCCAAAGTCTGCATGCTTATGGGAGTGTGCAACGCACCGACGATTACTCCTCTTGCATGCGCATCAATGAATATATCAAGATATGTAGCTTCAGCTCACACCCCATGCGCCAGGCAACCACATACAAGAACAGCAAAAGTAGATTCAGCCAGAATGCACTCTCTAGCAGCGCATCTACTTGATGCGCACGGTACGCCGCGCTTCAGCGTCAGCACTGGC
>NW_013548779.1:0-2917 GCF_000499425.1 Eimeria acervulina | reverse complement strand
TAGGGTTTAGGGTTTAGGGTTTATTAGGGTTTACGCCTCAGCAACAAGTTGATCTTGAAATCTATTTTTAAGGAGGTAGACATTAGGGGTAATGGTTTATTAGGGTTTAGGGTTTAGGGTTTAGGGTTTATTAGGGTTTACGCCTCAGCAACAAGTTGATCTTGAAATCTATTTTTAAGGAGGTAGACAACGCCGCTGGTAGTCTCCCAGAGTTTAACATTTCCTGTCTCTCTTTCGTCATCCCAATGAAAGGTGCAGACCCATGCATGCATGTGTTTGTCGTGAAGAGAGCCTTTAAACAAACAAATGCATTTAATAATAATAATAATAATAATAATAATAATAATAATAATAATAATAATAATAATAATAATAATAATAAATAATAATAATAATAATAATAATAGTGCTGTTGATGTTGAATGCATGTGTTTGGCGTGAAGAGAATCTTTAGACTAGCATACGCATTTAATACTAATGCTGCTGCTGTTACTGCTGTTGCTGCTGCTGCTGTTGCTGCTGCTGCTGTTGCTGCTGCTGCTGTTGCTGCTGCTGCTGTTGCTGCTGCTGTTGATGTTGCATGCAAGTGTTTGTCGTGTAATGTGCCGATAAGCGCATACACACACAATGAATAAAGTTGCTGCTGCTGCTGTTGCTGCTGCTGCTGCTGTTGCTGCTGCTGCTGCTGTTGCTGCTGCTGCTGCTGCTGATGTTGCTGTTGGTGATGCTGTTTCTGGTGGCGTGCTGCTGCTCCTGCTGCTGTTGCTGCTGTTGCATGTGCTGTACCGTGTGCTTTAGCATCCTTTACTGCATCAGCAGCAGCAGCTTTCATTATAGCAAACAGAAGCAGCAACAGCAGTATCCGCAGCATCAGCAGCACCCACAACAGCAGCAGCATCAGGAGCAGCAATAGCAGCACTAGCGGAAACATTAGCAGCATCATCAGCAGCAGCCTCAACAGCAGCAGCAGCAGCAGCAGCCTCATCAGCAGCAGCAGCAGCAGCAGCAGCAGCAGCAGCAGCAGCAGCAGCAGCAGCTGACGTGCGACAAGCGTCGGTAGGAACTGCGACTCCATTCGTTGGTCGAGGACTTCCAACAAAAAGTAGCGAGGAGAACCGACAAAAATATCTTCATCTAATAACTTCTTTGCTTCTATTACCTCATTAAACAGAGACTGCAGCATGTACAAAACAATACTTAAACCCTAAACCCTAAATCCTAAACCCTAAACCTTCACACATTCTCTAACAGGCACCTTGCGCCTCAAGAAAATGCAACCACCTAACCCTAAACCCTAAACCCCAAACCCCAAACCCTATACCCTAAACCCTTAACCCAAACCCTAAACCCTAAACCCTAAACCCTAAACCCTAAACCCTAAACCCTAAACCCTAAACCTTGTACCTTCAGCGTGTCGTATTTGCTCGCCAAGGCCCTGGGCATATTATTTTTGGTATCAAACCGCTCCGCCTGCGGTAGCCTGAGCAACAAACGCCGTAAACCCTAAACCCTAAACCCTAAACCCTAGCTCTTACAGCTCTATACCCTTGAAAACGCAACCTTAAACTCTACTCCATAAGCCTTCTAACTGGAGATACTAAACCCTAAACCCTAAACCGTCGAAAGTGAAACCCCAACCCCTAAACCCTAAACCCTAAACCCTAAGCCCTAAACCCTAAGCCCTAAACCCTAAGCCCTAAGCCCTACTTTTCAAGGTCAGAAGCATCTAATAGGTCTGGGCATGTCCAAGCCTCAAAAGAGAGATTTGAAGGTCTATCGTCTTTATGAATAAATGAAAGCCGCTTCGTGCCTGAGAAAACCCTAGCTTCATATTTTGTCTTCATGTTCGTCTCCCTATAAACAACAAAAAGACAAACAAAAAAAAGATATACAATAATATCAAAACAATAATAATAATAATAATAATAATAATAATAATAATAATAATAATAATAATAATAATAATAATAATGTCTTCATGCAATAGATAAAAACTACGGTTTAGGGTTTAGGGTTTAGGGTTTAGGGTTTAGCTGCATAGGTATATCCCTAAAAGAGAGACAGTGCGTTATGTGCTGTGCACAATAATAATAATAATAAATAATAATAATAATAAATAATAATAATTAAAATAATAAATAATAATAATACTGAAAATAAAAATAATAACAATACTAATAGATAATAAAATAATCGTCATAATAAACAACTTGAATACAAATAATAAATATTTTATTAATATATAAAAATATTTTATATCAAATATAAAAAATAACAAAGAGATAATTAATGCATTATGCGATTTGTTGTTTTGTATGAATACATCAAATATTAATATAAAATATTTATTATTAGGCGCATTATTATTATTAGTTTTTATTTATATTATTTTGTTTATTATTATTATTTTACTAATTATTATTATTTTATTAATTATCATTATTGTTTTATCTATTTTTATTATTTTATTTATTATTATATAATTATTATTATTATATTTTAAATTATTATTAGTATACGCATACATACACACACAAACACATTCATACTTCAGGTGTACACGCAGCTCAGACAGAGACGAAACGCATGCAATATCAACAGACAAACAAAAAGAGTGCAAAGACAAACAATTAAAACATCAAACTCAATTAACTGCATGCATCCTTCAATCCATGCATGCATGCATAAATGCATGCATAGATGCAGCAGCAGCATTAACGGTATTAAATGAATACACATACACATTAATATATATACATATATACATATATATGCATATATACAAGTACATATACATATATATATATATATATATACATATATATATATGCATATACATATATATATATGCATATACATATATATATATATATATGCATATACATATATATATTTATATAACTATAAATATATAAAT
>NW_013548780.1:0-3825 GCF_000499425.1 Eimeria acervulina | reverse complement strand
TATATATATATATATATATATATATATATATATTGGATGAAGAAATTGATGTAAGTATACATCAGCAAAGATTACCTTGCGGGGTGTATAATCTGGTTGCTGGGAGTGAGAGTGAGACACAAGAAGTTAGGCAACAGCTTGCAGGGCTGATCGAAGCAAACTTGCAGCAGCTGCTGCACCAGTGAACGGGCGCAAGGAGGGGAGACTGCAGCACATAGAAATTCCTTAGGCCCAATAAGCTCCACAGACTCGCCGTGCTTCTGCAGCAGCAGACGCAACACCGCAGCAGCAAAAGCAGCAGCTAGAGCAGCAGATACAACTTCTATCATACCACCCTTTACGCGTGCGAAAACAAACCTTACAACAAACCTCAGCCTTTGCCTCCTCGAGCCATCAGCAGCAGCAACCGCCGCAGCAGCAACAGCAACAGCATCAGAGGAGCAGCTTGTTTATCTGTATGTCTTTAAACAATTCAAGCGGGCTCTATTTGTTTTCTTTTTTTGTCTTTCTTCTCACCTCCCACCGCGCCAGCCAAGGGACGTGCTGAAGGCCAAAGACGGCGCTGAGGCGTCGCTGCCCTTCGCCTAACGCACTCTCAACAGCCCAGTCAAAACCACCTGCAGCAGCAGCAGCAGCAGCAGCAGCAGCAAGCAGCAGCAACAGCAGCAGCAACAGCAGAGGATTAGCCGAAGCAAAAGGTGAGGGGGGTGTGAAGGTCTGTCTGTTTGTCGGTGTGTAGGAGGAAGAAAATTTGTCTGTCTTTTTCAGTGCGTATACACTGCAATCATTGAAAACAAAATAATAATGCATAAATAAATAAAAAAATAAATAATAATAATAATATAATATAATGATAATAATAATACTATTGTGATAATAATGACAGCAGAAACAAAAACAATACCAACGGCGACTACGGGTGGAACAAACAAAAACAGCAAAAGCACCAGAAGAGACAAACAGAAAAATAATTTTTAAAAATAATAGTAATCACAATAATAGCAAGAGGGATAATAATAATAATAATAATAATAATAATAATAATAATAATAATAATACATACTATGTCTGTTAATGGTAATACAATAAAATAATAATAGTAATACAAAAACATAAAGCTAAACAGTAACAAGAAAATATTTCTTCTAATAGTATTATATTAAATTAAGAAAAACAACAACAATAGTACAGCGCAATAATGAACAATAACAACAAACAATAATATAAATATAAATAGTACAATAATAACAATAAAATAATTAGAGTAATAATAATAATAAAGGTTAATAATAAGCAGTAAAAGGTTATATCATACCTTGAGCAAACAAAGTGCCGAAAAGAACGCCGTCTTTTAAGTACGGCATAACTTTTTTAATTAATTCCAAATGAAGATGTGCAGGCGCTGCAAGTGCAACGATATCAGCATTGCTGACTGCTGCCTCGGGGTTATCTGTTATTCTGTTTAAATTAAATAAAACAAAACAAAGAAAACAAACAAACAGAAATTCAATCAATAAACAGATAAAAGACAGACACCGATTTAGGTGAAGTTATCTTCTATAAGGAACTCTATTAGAAAAAAAGACAGCCAATGCTGTACTAATAAATATTTATTTATCTCTATTTGTTTATCTCTATTTATTTATCTCTCTTTATTTATCTCTATTTATTTATCTGTCTGTCTGTCTGTCTCTCTCTCCTTTTCTATTTTTCTATGTTTCTTTTCACAGTTATCTTGCTGTCAGGCCATCGCAGCAGCAGCAGCAACAACAACATCATCAACAGCAGCAGCATGAACAGCAGCAGCATGAACAGCAGCAGCATCATAAGCAGCAGCAGCAGCACGCGCTTCTTACAGGTTAATATTTGCTTCATAAGGTTTCATTGCTCCCCATCTGCATGTCGGGTTGGCCCGCACGTGGATATTTGTCCTCCATTTCTGCGGCTGTCTCGTTAAAACGTGAACGCAGAAACTCTTGTCAGCTCGAGACAGCCAAGCAGCAGCAGCAGCAGCAATATTACCTCCGCCTACAATGCAGATACAAATGCTGCGATCCAGCGCCACACCCTGCGACATCCATTTGCCGCTGCAGCTGCTGTTGTTGCTGCCGTTGTTGCTGTTGCTGCTGCTCATGCGGCAGCAACATCCCTTAGAAATACCGCTGCTGCCTGCAGCAGCAGCTGCTGCTGCTGCTGCCGAACAACTCCCACCTTGCTGCTGCTCCCTCTGCTCTGCTGCTGGTCCAGCCACCATCTTCTTCTTTTCTTAATTTAATTGTATTTAAATAAAGTCTAGATTAGAAAAAGGAAAGAAAATAATGAAGAAATAAACACAAGAAAACAGACAGCAGAACCAGGGAGTAGGAAGTTCTTACAGATAAAGAGAGAGGGGTTTGTGTGTATGAATATACACAGAATAAAGCAGAGATAATAGTAAAATGGGAGCAAATAAATAAATTTCAATATATAAATAGTAATATTACAGGTTTATTATATTAAAAGAGAAGAATTCAAACGAAAAACAAACACAAACAAACAGCAGCAAACAGCAAACAGCTCCGCTGCCGAGTGCTGCTGCAGTGTACACACACCTCCACTACTGGTAGATGTCTGTACATATATTTTGTGTATAAAAAATATATTTATAAGTTTTTTTCAATTAATTTAATTCAATTATATTCAAAAATTAACTTATTATTTAAAGACCATAACATTCCCTGCAAATGTCTAGAGACCGCCACCCACCCACACTCTGCATATTCTTGTAAATAAATACTAAATAATGTCTAATATATATTCTATTAAATAAATATGAAATAATATTTTATATGTATATTTTGTTATGTACAATAAAAATAATATATTGTGTATATTATATTATGTAAGTATAAAATCTTATCTCAGTGTATTCTATGAAAAAAACTAGAATGTTATTTTAATACACTATATTATACAAATATAAAGTAATATATTGTATATATTCTGTTGTAAAAATATAAAAGAATATACTGTGTATATTCTATTATTTATAAATATAACATATTATGTTGTCTATGTTCAAGTATATAGATATAACGCATATGTTGTATTTATCTTATTATATAAATATAACCTAATATGGTGTACACCTTGCATTTTTAAACAAAATATTATATATTATATATTATATGCATCATATATTCTATGTTGTATAGGTATTATATAAGTATAGCAATATAATACGCATATATTTTGCTATAGTTATATAGTACCTATATAACATGCATGCAGATGTACATATACATGTATATCATGTACATTATACAACATATATATATATATATATATAACATAATATATTGTAAATATTATATATGTATTATTATACACCAAACGTATACGTTTGGTATACAATTCGTAATATATATACGCATAATATTTATATGTATATATGTTTATAATATATATATATATATATATGTATATATATATTATAACATACTAGTTGCATTACAACAAACTGAGTATACATTAAATATATTTTAATCCGTATAAATTCAAAGCCTCTGATTTGCTTTTTATTAAATCCCGCATTATCTGTTATAACAATAAAATAACAAAGATATAGTGTTAAATGCGTTAATAATAAATAATATTAATTATTATTAATGCCCTTAGTAATAAATAATATTATTTACTAATTAGAGAGTATTTTTTATTATTAATGGCGTTAGTAATAATACTATTAATATATTAATTATTTATTATATTATTATTGATATAAATTTGTGCATTAATAATATAAAATATTATAACTAAAACTATAAAAAGAAAGACAAAAAGATA
>NW_013548781.1:0-3970 GCF_000499425.1 Eimeria acervulina | reverse complement strand
CAAAACCTGAAACCTGAAGCTGAAGCATCTACGGTGTATAGGAAGAATAGATAAGCAGAAGTGAGGGTTTAGGGTTTATACAGCCCAGTCAGGTATGATATCTAAAGCCACAAGGTGCTCAGTGCACAAGGGTTTAGGGTTTAGGGTTTATGCATTCCAGGGTAAAGCACTTGAAGCAGAGAGAGAGAGAGAGAGAGAGAGAGAGAGAAAGAGAAGCAGCGCCTATCAATTAGGGCATGAGGCTTACGAGGGTTTAGGGTTTAGGGTTTTGGGGTGGGGTGCAAACCCTTAAAAAGAAAAAAGCAGCACTAATGGTCTAGGCAGCTTAAACACAAAACCCTAAACCCTAAACGCTAGCTAGCTAGCTGCAGCTAGTCACAAAAAGTAGCAGAGCGAGGCTCCATCGTAGGTGAGGGTTTAGGGTTTGAGGGGCTTCGGGCTTGCGGGGGTTTAGGGTTTAGGGTTTCTTCTTGAAGTGCGGCGCCGCCAGCCGCAAACTATGTAAACCCTAAACCCTCAATACGCCCCCGCTCGAAACCCTAAACCCTCGACAAACCCCAGCGCTAGACCCCTAAACCCTAAACCCTAAACCCCAAATAAATTTCTAGGGTTTGTGCGGCCTCTCCTTTGTTATTTATTCAGACAACGGCCTAAGGTCTAGGGTTTAGGGTTTGCTCGCTTGAGGCTGCTCAGCATCGGCTTCCGTTTTGATGCTGATGAAGGCTTCTAGGGTTTAGGGTTTAGGGTTTGGGGTTTCGCATGCACTACATCACGCATCACCACCCAGAGGTCTGCATAAAAAAACATTTACCTCTAAGGTTTAGGGTTTAGGGTTTAGCGCGTCACCCAGTGGACGCACAATCCCTTAAGAGCGGAACCCTAAACCCTAAACCCTAAACCCTAAACCCCTAATAAACCCCAACACCTTCTAGGCCATTGCTGTTTTGGAGCCCCCTAATCGCGCTTCCCTTCCGAGCTGTCTGCTGCGGCTGCTGCTGCAACTTTTGCTGCTGCTGCTGCTGCTGCTGTAAATGCTGCTGCTCATTTCTCTTGCGCTCGCTGCATCGCTTAGCTGCTGCTGCTGCTGCTGCTGCTGCTGCGCTGCAGTGAGCAGCACTGAGCCGGCTACTCCTGAGGCCCCGCAGCAGCAACTGCTGCAACTGCTGCAGCAGCGGCTGCTGCTGCTACTGCTGCTGCTGCTGTAGCAGCTATCATCTGAGAGCCTTCGTGCCCTGCGAACTATGGGAGAAGACTGCGGTAGATGCTGCTGCTGCTGCTGCTGCTGCAGACTGCTGCAGCAAGGCATCATTTTACGTTTGCTGCTGCAGCTGCTGCTGCCGAAGGGGTCCCATCCGCTGCAGCAGCATCCCTGCATAGGTGCCTCACTAGCCCTGTGCTGCTGCTGCTGCTGCTGCTGCTGCTGCATTTGCTGCTGCTGCTGCTGCTGCTGCTGTGGGTATACCGGGCGTGCAACTGCTAGAGACATGGTGCTGCAGCAAGACAGCTGGCTGCTGCTGCGATCTAATGAGGGGCCCCTCGGAGACAGAGACAGCCACAGATCAACAGGAGGCAGCTGAGGTGCAGCAAGAGAGAATCCCGCAGCAAACAAGCTGCTGCTGCTGCTGCGCCCGCTGCAGTTATAGCTAGGGCGCGGTCGCTGAAACAAAGGGGAGGGACACGGGGACCAAGCCTGCTGCTGCAAATCGTGCTGCTGCTGGCTGCTGCTGCTGCTGCTGCTGATGCTCGGGTGCTGCTGGCTGCTGCTGCGCCTGAAGCAGCGCTGCTGCTGCTTCAGCAGCAAAGGAGGTGAGAAGTCAAAAGGAGGGAAGCAAGAAGGGCACATGTCACATGGTGCTGAGGAAGCACACGTCGTACGTGTGCTGCTGTTGCTGCTGCTGCTGCACTCATGGCTGCTGCTGCTGCTCCTGCTGCACTCATGGCTGCTGCTGCACTCATGGCTGCTGCTGCTGCTGCTGCTGCACTCATGGCTGCTGCTGCTCCTGGTGCTGCACTCATGGCTGCTGCTGCTGCTGCTCTTGCTGCACTCATGGCTGCTGCCGCTGCATTCACGGCTGCTGCTGCTGCTGCTACTGCATTCATGGCTGCTGCTGCTGCTGCTGCTGCTTTGAGCTGCTCCATCACCGTCATCACACGATGCTGCAGCGGCGCTGCTCATCTCTTCCCTGCTGCTGCTGCTGCTGCTGCTGGAGGTGCTGTGCTTGCCCGAGTCTTGCTCAGTTTTGCTGCTGCTGCTGCTGCTGCACTGGTTAGCGGCTCTTGCTCCTTGTGGCTGTTCGGCGCCGCCCAATGAAACATCTCTGCATGAAAAAGAAGGATCTGTTGTTGCTGCTGCTGCTGCTTCCTGTTGCCCAGCTGCTGCTGCTTTCTGGGGTGTTGCTGCTGCTGAAGCTGCCGCTTCCTGGGGTGCAGCAGCAGCAGCAGCAGCTGCTGCTGCTGCTGCAGCACGCCTGGTTTGCCTCATGTGGGTAACACTTGCGCTGCTGCTGCTGCTGCTGTTGCACTTGCGTCTTCTGCTGCTGCTGCTACATGCGTCTAAGCTGCTCGTGCTGCTGCTGCTGCTGCATAATTGAGAGGTGACGGCTGGCTGCCTTTGAAGCCTTCCCTTCTGTGGTGTATCCGCAATAGCAGGCGCTGCTGCTGCTGCTGCTGTTGCTGCAGATCGCATGCAGCGTACTCGCTTGCTGCGGCCGCTGCTTCCTGCTGCAACTGCTGCTGCACTTCCGGTTGCTGCTGCTGCTGCTGCAGCTTGGCTACTTTCACCGGTGCTGAGGCCTGATGCACCCGCAGCTGACGCTGCCGTTTGTTTGGGGCTTTCGATGTCTTTGCTGCTATTGCTGCTGCTGCTGCCGTTGCTGCTGTTGCTGCTGTTGCTGCTGCGGTTTCTGCGACTGCAGCTGCACGGCGCATTCTCCTTCTCTTCCTCCGGCTTCAGCCCCATCCCTCTGCTGCTGCTGCTGCTGCTGCTGTCGATGTGGCGCCGGTGGCCTGTGCTGCGGCTGCTGCTTGTGCTGCTGCTGCTGCTGCTGTTGCAGTTGCTGCTGCTGCTGCTGCTACTGTTGCTGCTGCTGCGCCGGCCGCCTCCGGTGTATCGCCGCTGCTGATACAAAAGTGATTTAAAATCTGCTGATTGTGAAAGTACGCTACGCCTGGGGTGTATATACACGCCAGTTCATTTGTGAAATCGCTGCTGCTGCTGCTGCTGGCGCTGCTGCTGCTGCTGCTGCTGCTGTGAGTGTACTGTGGGAGTTCGCTCTGCTGCAGCTAAATTGAAACTGAAAACACGAAAACAAAACGAGAAATTTAAATCTGCTGTCAGACACTTGAGGCTACAACCACACACTGCAGCAGCAGCAGCAGCAGCAGCAGCAGCCGAATCCCTGCTCTCTCTCAGCCCCCTGTTTATTTGTCTGTCTTTGTGTGGCGGTCGTAGGGGGTTATTTGCTGCGTCATTTTGAGCAGAGTACAACAAAAAGAATTAATTAAAATAAATATATAATTTTAAATTTAAATAAAAGAAACAAATACAAAAAAATCAGAAGTTGTGCTGCTACTTGATGCAAGGGGACCCCCATACACACACCTACAGCAGCAGCAGCAGCAGCAGCAGCAGCAGCAGCAGCAGCAGTAGCAGCAACCTTGTCTGTCTCTCGGCTTGCTGCATCTGTTGTCTTTGTTTATTTATTTTTCTTTTTGTATTTATTAGTGTCTATTGCTTCATTTAAGCTCCTTCAAACAAATAAATAATAAAACTTGTGTGCCTCTTATGTCCTGTGTCTGCTGATTGTTGACTCCTCTCCTGCTGCAAAAACTGAAAAGAATTAAAACAAAGGAAATATAAATTAAATAATAATTTTAAATTAATTTTAAATAGCAACATAAACACCGCTTCCATCATCAGGCGGGCTGCTGATGGGGGGTTGTAATGTATATATATATATATATATATATA
>NW_013548783.1:0-49764 GCF_000499425.1 Eimeria acervulina | reverse complement strand
ACACACACACACACACACACACACACACACACACACACACACACACACACACACACACACAAACGCGCCCCCTCTTACCAAACATACCCGTTCTTTAAAGCCCATACATATGCTGCTGCTGAGGCTCTCTGCTGTCGCTGCTGCTCCTGCGGTTTCCATCTGCTGCTGCTGCTGCGTCAGTCTGCCGCTGCTTGCTTTGGTGTTGTTGGCGGTGGTGAGCGTAGGTAGGGACGCTGCACATCTAAATAGAATGTATCGGGCGTATTGACAGGTGAAATGCGCTCGTTGTGCTGTATTTTATTGGCTTCTGCAGGACGCACCGTCTGTGCGGCTGCAGCGGGGGCAACTGCGACGCGCCCGAGGACTTTGGAGTTGAGTTGGGTTTGCTGAATTCGGTGGAGTGCGTCGTGCACAGCGACTGCCCTATTCACGCACTCTGCGCCAAAGGAGAATGTGTGACGGATGAGCTGCCGCCCTCGCTCCTGGCAGCCGATCCTGCCCCCAGTTCCACCTCTATCCCGCCTGTGAAGCAGCTGCGGCTGCAGTTCAACGAAGACATTCTCTTCGGCAGACCCGGCGCCTCCATCGTCGTTCAGTGTATCGACCCCAGCATCAAGTGGGTCATTACTCTCCCTGAAGGCGCGCAGGACCTCAGCGTCCTTCGCTACAGCCCCCCGCTCTTCCCTAGGGCCCACAGGCGCCCGCCGCAGCAGCTGCACCTAGCAGGTCCAGCAGCAGCAGCAACCGCAGCAGCAGCGGCCGCAGGGGCAGCGGAGAGGCAGGAGGAGAGCACCGGGACGAGCAAATGGCTTCTCGAGAGACAAGGCCAGCTGCTGGTGGTGACGCCTGACGAAGAACTCACATCTCTCCCGCAGGGGAATTACACCGTCAGCCTGGAGTTCGGCTTTGTCATAGACCTTACAGGGAACCCGTGCGAGGCTGTGGGGCCGATATCCTTTCGAATAGCCAAAGATGGGGGCTGCCCGCTGCTGTATGTCACGGGATTCGGCACCGAGAACGGCAACTGCAACGGTCTGTACACCCCGATCGACCCCATCAACGGCCACGCAGCCTGGCGCGGTGGCGAAGGCAATCTTTTCTTTATTTATTACCGCCAGGAGACAGCCGAGGAGCCGGGAAACTGGGTAGTAGACACTGACCTCGACGAGAGCGCCTTCTTGGGCTTTGCAGATATCGCGCTGCTGCAGGGGGCCCCTCGAGGCCCCAAGGGGGGCCCCCAGCTGCCCCCATCAGGCCTGTGGCACAAGTGGACTGGAAAGAAGCGGGAAGAGCAGCCGTTTGCTGCCTTCGTCTGCCGCCAAAACCCTGACCATCTCCCTCCCACCCTCGTAGCTGTCGGACCGCCGCATCCGGAAACTCCTACAGCTGTAGAAGACAATTCCTACAGAGCTGCTCAGGGCCCCCACCTCTTACAGCTCGACAGCGCATCCGGGGTGCCCGCCGAACCCCTCGTCCTCATTTTCAACAAACCCATCACCTACGGACACTGGGCCTCCCTACGCCTCACGCCACGGGGGCAGAAGGTCCCTGTTGCCGAGTGGCCTGCGGATCAAGAGGCAGGCATGAGGGGCGCATCCATCAGGGTGCGCCGAATGCAGCCCCAAAGCCCAGGATCGTTGGCGGGCCCCAGGAGCTTCTCTTCTTCCTCCAGCAACAGCAGCACAGGCATCCCAAGCGCCGCAGAGCCCACCCAAGGCGAATTGGGGGTGGCAGAACTCCATGTGGACGTCCCTTTGGAGCCGGGCCAAGTGTATGAACTCACAGCAGACCTGGGGGCCTTTACAGATCTCTCCTACAACCCCTGGGGGCCCCTGGGTTCCCACACGGTCTTTTTTGAGGCGGCTGCCACCCACTGCTTGCTGAAAATCAGTGCAGAAGCAACAGCCGCTGCAGCAGTGGCAGCGGAGCCAGATGGACCCGAAGCGCAAGCAGCCGCGGCCAGCGAATCTTCTTACGAGCTGCAACTCCTAGGAAGCAGTGCGGACTCCGGCAGTGAAAACAGCCATCACGTGCCCGAGGGCAGCCGCGCTGCTGTTCACTGCAGCGCAGGCCTTTCTCTCCCTCTCGACATTATGATTGAGACAGGAAGCAGCACCAACGCTGGGGAGCTGCACTGCTACAAGGGCAAGTGGCGCGGCACGCTCTCACCCTGCATCCCGCGATGCAGCCCGTACCCCCGCCTTGCTGATGCCTACGATGTGGAGGAGACGCAAGAAGCAGCGGAAGGCATTTCAGGATCTGCAGTCGTTGTTCGCTGTGCTGACTCAGTTGCAGCAGCAGCAACAGCTGCAACAACAGCCACCGCAGCACCGGAGGAGGGGCAGCAACAGCAAACGCTCAGGTGTCTAAGCGGCCGCTGGGAGCCCTTAACACTCCAATGTGCGGCGCTCTGTCCCCCTCTAGGGCCATCCTTGGGCCCCAGCTATTTAGTACGCCTGCCGCTCGGCTCTCAAGAGGAGGCTGATGATGAGGAAGACGAACAAGAACCAGCTGCAGACGCAGCAGCAGCAGAGGGAGAGGAGCGCCTCATCGAATGCGTCGAGCCACAGCCATATTCCCCCAACCAACAGCAGCCGCAAGTGCTGCAGCAGCTGCTGCGCTGCACTGAAGATGGTTGGGAACCCCCTGTGACCCTCAAGTGCAAGCGCAGCTGCCGGCAGCCGCCATTAACTCCTGAGGGGGCTGAGCTCAAAGGACAGGGGCTACAACACGGCAGTGTATGGACAGCAGAATGCAAACAGGGTCCGCCAGGGATGCTGCTGTTGTTGAATGCTGCTGCTGCTGCTGCTACTGCTGCTGCTACTGCTGCTGCTGCTGCTGCTACTGCTGCTGCTGCTGCAGATGATGCCGCCTGGGGAATCTACCTGTCCTACCGATGTTTTCCATTATAACACTGGTGCTGCTGTTTTTGACGCTGCTAGTGCTGCTATTAGTGGCGCTACTGGTTTTGCTGCTGGAGTTGCTGTGCTGGCGCTGCCAGTTTTCATGCTGCTGTTGCTACTGTTGTATTTGCTGCCAATACAATTGTTTCTGCTGTCCCGAGCGGCGTTGTCTCTGCTGCTTGTGATTCTGTGGGGTGTTGCGTCAGTTGCTGCGCCAGCTGCTGAGGTTGCTTTTGCTTGCGTGCCTGCTGCTGGTACCCTGGCTGGTGGCGCTGCGGTTACCTGCGCTGCTGCTGCTACTGTGCCCTAACCGCTGCAGGCTACGGGAGCCCTAATGGCATGTTTTCTGTGTCGTTTAAGTGTGAAGACGGCAAGTGGGTTCGAGAGAAGCCTGTAGGGGCAGCAGCAGCGTTTGTCTGCAGTCCTCTGTGTCCTCCGTTGCTGCTAAACCCTAGCGCGTACACAGTAAAATCCATTGCAGCAGCCCCCACAGACGTAGCAGAAGGAGACGAAGAAGAGCTAGCAGGATCAGCAAGTGCAGCAGCAGCAGCAGTCAAAGTCACGTGTGCGCCGAACAGCGTCCGCCTGGGGGGACCGCCAGAAGAAATTCTACGGTGTCAAGGGGGCCTTTGGGGGCTGCGGTCCATTGCCTGTGCTGCGGGCTGCCGCAATCCCATTGAAGAACTCGGCAGGCACTACGCTCTCGTGCATCAGACGCAGCAGAAGCAGCAACTGTTCGAACACGGGGACACCGCGGAAATCGCGTGCAGCGACGAGCTGCAGCATCACAGTCCAGCAGCAGCCATAGCAGCAGCAGCGGCGAGACAACCGCACATCATCACCTGCGTCGATGGGCGGTGGGAATCTAGGCCGCATGAGCACAGCCATCAGCAGTACCAAATTGAAACTGAGGGGACAGCAGCAGCAGCCACTGTGGCCGGCAGCAGCAACGGAGTGCTGCTGCGCTGCAGCGCCTCTTGCAGAGTGCCACCTCTGCCTTCACACTTCTTGATTATCTCCCCTAAAAAGACGCGAAGGCTAAAACATTTCTTCGGGGCCATATGGAAGGAGAACGAGAAGCTGACAATTGGATGCTCCCCTCCTTTCCAGCCAAAGCTGCCCCCGCTCCCGCCACAAACGCCACCGCAGCAGCAGCGGCATCAGCGGCAACAGCAGCGGCAGCGGCTGCAGCAGCTAGAATGCGTAGACGGGGAGTGGGAGGGGCACCTAAGGGAAGATGTCTGCGTGCGGCAGTGCCCAGGAAGCCCAGGAGGCCTCTCCGAAACACAGTGGAAAGAGTTGAATGTGCGGTGTGGCGAGGCCTGCAGCAGCAAGTGCGGCAGCTGCTACAACGGCAAGAAGGAAAAGCACGAAGACGGCATCGACTGTGGGGGGCCCTTCTGTGAAGCCTGCAGCAGTTGCAGCCCAGTACCTCTCAAGCAGTTCGTCCTGCAGCCGAAACTGTACTCCACCTCGCTAAAGCAACAGCAGCAGCTGCATGCGCAGCCGCAGCAGGTGGAGTTCCCTGTGGAGATGACGCGACACGGGTCAAAAATAAAGATATCATGCCGACGTAGCCATTCCATATCCTTAAATGTTACTTGCAACAACGGAACATGGACGACCGGAGCAGCAGCAGCAGCCGCACCATCTGTTGCAGCAGAAGATGCAGCACATATTGCCGCGTTTGCTGCAGCTTGCATGCAGGCAGACCTTACAACTTCAGCGATTTCGGCACCGAGCATGAGCAGCAGCAACAGCGTTGCACCAGCAACACCGCGGTCCATCAGCGCAACAACAGCAACAGCAGAACATCTGGAAGACGCAGCCTTGCTGCTAACGGGAGCAGCAGCAGGAGCAGCTCACGGACGGAATCCGCCGCTGCAGTGGCGCGAGGAGGAATTCCTCCGCTTCGGGCCGCCTGTGCTGCGTCTCTTCCAACCGGAAGGCACAGCTGCTCAGCAGCAGCAGCAGCAACAACAACAACAGCAGCAGCGTTTGAGCCCATGCATGCAGGAGCTCGTTGGAGGGGTGTCGCGGCTGCTCGTTGGGGAGTGTGGGGCGTTGGCCTTTGGGCGGTCCGCCTTTAAAGTCGCTTCCTTTTGCAAGGGAACTTGCAGCACAAACTTCAAGAGAGAGCTGCAGCTGGCCGCAGAATGCAGCCGCAAAACTGCTGTTGCTGCTGCTGCTGCGGGGACGGGGGACGATCCCAGCGGAGCAGCAGCTGCTGCTGAGGCGCAGGATGAACATTTGCTCCAGCTCTTCACAGAGCTTCTGGAGGTCCTTTGTTCTGTCGAGGACTCGCAACACTGCTTCAGCCTAGCCGGGGACGCCTTTGCTTTGCTGCAGCGGTTGCATCAGACACCGCAGCTGCAGCTGCAGCAGCAGCTGCAGCAACAGGTCTGTCCAGCGAGCAGCGGCAGCGCCTGTTTTAGAAGCAATATCCGGTACATTTCGGTGTTGCTGCAGCTGAAGGAATACGTCGAGATCGCGCTGCCCGGCTCGCAGCCGCAGCAGCAACCTTCCGCCTCGTTCCCAGCAGCAGCAGCAGCAGGAGCATCCACGGCGAAAGATTTTGAGGACAGCTCGGTATATATGGGGGTGAGGGGTCTGCTGACAGACTTGCGGCGGCTCCCGGCAGTGCTGTCGCTGCTGTGCAGCGAAGCGGATGGGAGAAGCTGCGCCCCACAGGTCTTTGCTGTTGCAGCAACCGACCCTTTTGCTGCTCTACCGCCGCATGCAGCAGCAGCAGAATTTTGCAGCAGCGCCCCCGAAGCGCCTTGCCTCCTCGAGGTGTACAGACTTGTCGGCAAAGAACTGCTACACCCGCGTCCTCAGCCCCACGTCCAGACGCAGCCGCAGCAGCAGCTGCAGCAGAGGCGGCAACAGCAGCTGCTACAGCAGCAGGTGCATCCTTACGACTGGGCTTTGGGCACGGCTATGGAGAGCATAGGGAGGAATTTTTGTTTGCGAAGTGCGGAAGACAAGACATGTGGGGCGCTGCTGGTCCCGCAGGGGGCGGCAGCAGCAGCTACTACATCATTAGGCAGTTTGCACGTCTACGAGCCAGCAGCAGCAGCAGACCTGCCGCGCTGCACTTGTCCGCTGGCCTTCGTGGGGGACGGCGAATGCGACAACAGTTGCAACACCGCTGCGTGCGGCTTTGACAAAGGAGATTGCTTAGCGCAGCGGCTGCCGCTGCTGCAGCCCATCATCGATTTGTTGCAGCAGCACTTGGGAGGGCTTGCGGACGGCCCCTGTTTTCCTTTTAGTTTCCACTTCCAATGCGCACAGCACGAATGCAGAGACGCAATACACAGTCAGCACAGCACGCACAGCTGCTGCTGCTGCTTTTACAGCTCTGTTTAGAAGTGCTATTGCTGTTGCTGGTGCTGCTGGTGCTGCTGGTGCTGCTGGTGCTGCATCTGCTGCTGCTGCTGCTGGTTCTGCTGCTGCTGATGCTGCTACTGCTGGTTCTGCTGCTGCTTATGCTGCTACTGCTGTTGTTTTTGCTGCTGGTGCTTTTGCTGCTTTGTGGCCAGTATGGGGAGTCTTTTCGCTAGCAGTGGTGCAGTGCTTTTGCTGTTTTACGTTGTTCTGTTTTGCTTCCTTTCTTTCCGCTCCCTTCTATCTCCAGTCCTTCTTCTCGCAGCGCCTGTTCCTGTTGCTGGTCTGTGGCTGCTGCTCAGAGTTGCAGAAGCAGAACGGCTGTTGCCTCGCCCCGCAGCTAGAGTTGCTGCGAGACCTGCTATACATAGACCAGCAGCAGCAGCAGCAGCAGCGTCAGCAGCTCGCGCTGCTTCAGCAGCAGATGCCGGAAGCCGTAACACCGCAGCTGCTGCTCCTCGTCCAGTCGCTTTGGGAGGAATTGGAGGGCACCTCAGGGCCGTTGGAGTTATATCGCTCCGTCGCCTTCATAGAGGCAGACTGCAAGGTCATTCGGCTCTGCTGCTGCTTCCGTTGCTGCTGCTGTTGCTGCTGCTGCTGCTGCTGTCTCTATCGCACGCAGAAGATCCAGCTGCCAATGCAGTTCCTGCCGCAGTTGCTTTTATTGTGCTGCGGTTGTTGCTGCAGTTGCAGATTCAATTCCTGCTGCTATTGCTGCTGCGGCAGTTGCTGCTGCACCGCCTACTTGAGTGCCTCTCTTTCCGTGTCCATGTCTCTCTTTCTCTGTCTTTCTGTGCCGGTCTTTCTCCTAGTCTCTCTTTGCTTCTATCACTGTCTCCCTGCCCACTTGTCGCTGTGTTTGAGCCTGCCTGTTTGTTCTCTGTCTGGTTGCAGATACCGTTAGACCGGACCTGCTCTCGGGGCCTCAACCGTTCCGTCTTTGCGGTGGACGCGCGGATAGAGGGCTTCAACTATGAAGCCCTAGACAGCAGCAGCAGCAGCAGGAGCAGTAGTAG
Organism: Eimeria acervulina; assembly: GCF_000499425.1. Lineage (NCBI taxonomy): Eukaryota > Apicomplexa > Conoidasida > Eucoccidiorida > Eimeriidae > Eimeria > Eimeria acervulina. The sequence goes on along the minus strand of NW_013548783.1, from coordinate 42,458 downwards.
GAGTGATGAAGGCGAGGAGTTGCTGCGTCACGTGCTGCGAGATGCCTTTGCTGCTGCGTTGGGGCTGCCAGTGGGGGACGTACTGCTTATTAGGGCCTGGAAATCTGGCGATCTGCATGCGCTCGTCGATGCCGGACCCCTCAGCAATAAACCCCATTTCCTTCAGGCAAACCATAAGCCCTAAAACCTAAACACTAAACCCTAAGCCCGGTACCCGAAACCCGACATCCAGGACGCGGAACCATAAGCCCTAACTCTGCCCTTGACTCGAAAACATACACCCTAAATCCTACAGCTGAAACCCAAAAGCCTTAGGACTAAACCCTAAAGTTGAACCTCTAGACACTAAACCTTCTGATATGAACACGGAGATAGGGTGGAAGCAGGCAAAGGGGATGAAGAGGAGTACAAAACAAAGGAGATAAAGAGGGAAAGGAGAAAGCGTCTCCTGTTCATGCTCTTGCCCAAACCAAGCAACAGCATCACTCTGATCATACTGCTGCTGCTGCTGCCACTGCTGCCGCTGCTGCTGGTTTTGATGCGCCTCAGGGTGTGGAAAAACTCCGGCAGGACGATGCCTCCGGCCTGGCGGCCCTTCTATCTGCTGAGCTGCAACGTCAGCAGGCCGGTGCTGCTGCAGCCGAGCGTGCAAATCAGCCGTATCAGCACCAGCAAAAGGCAATAGGTCCCCTATTGCTTCACCCAATTCCGCTGCTTCTGCCTGCAGCGTGCTTTTCGTCGTCTCCTGTGTTCGTTCCTCCATCGAGCGTCTCCATAAGCTCCGTGGCCTTTGCTTCTCCTGGCAACAACAGGAGCAATAGTCGGCGGCAGCAACAGCAGGAACTGCTGCGGCCTGAGAAGGGCACGTGGGGCTTGGGCCGCATAGCAGCACGAGATGTCTCCTGCAGCACAAACGAGGGCCTGAGTGCCCCCGAAAATGTTTCTGTCTTCGAGGCCTACAGACTTCATTCCACATCCGCTACAAACGAACACAACTCAGTCATTACAGTGAGGCCGTCGGCTCATGGTGCTGTCGCTCCTGTCGTTGCTCTTGCTGCTGTTGCTGCTGCTAAGATGCCAGCTCTGCGATTTTGTTGCAGTGGTTGCTGTTGCATCTGTGAGGCCCTTGCTAGTGTAGTTGCGTGGCTGCTACTGCTGCTGCTACTGCTGTTGTTGCTGGAGGTGGTGGTGCGGCCGCTGTGGCTGCTGCTGTTACAGCTTTGCCATAACTCCTGCAAGCTGGTGACTGGATAGGGACGGGCTGCTGCAGGCGCTGCTACTGCTACTGATGCTGCTTCTGTTACAGGTGGAGTGCGGGCGCGGGTATTCGCCGGTGGCGGGGTGGAGCCCCCAAGAGCTGATTTGTCAGCAAGGGCGTTGGTCGCCTTTGGCACCTGTTGCAGGGGGTGGAGGCGGTGCTGCAGTAGCAGGTGGCTCTGCAACAGCAGGGGGGTCCCAGCGGCTGCAGGTGCTGCTGTGCAGGAAGCCTTGCGGGCCGTACGAAGCAGCGGACCCGTCAGTGTTGGGGCCTGCTTTCATCGCTAGCGGGGTGGGGGAAGGCCACGGCGATCAACGCTCGGTGTACTGCGCTTCTGGCTTTGTGGCAGCAGGTGATGCAGCACCTAAAAGCGAAACGATCGTCTGCAGCAACGGAGTGTGGGGCCGAAGGCAGCTGCAGTGCATCAAGGACTTAAACGGAATGCTGGAGGCGAGCCCCTGCAACGGCGCGCTCTCGCTGCTGCCCCCTACTCTCAAGGTGGACGGCATCCCCACTACACATCAACCTGCAGAGCCAAGGGGGCCCCCAGACAATTTGCTGCTTAGCCAAGAAGTAGCAGAGGCCCTCGCGGCCACCTTTCAACCCGCTGGGGTCTCACTGAAACTCTTCCGCATCGGTTGCGCACGCGGCTTCATCTCCGCTGCAGTCCAAAGGAAAAAACAGCAGCAGCAGCAGCAGCAAAAGCAGCAGCAACAGCAGCAGCAACAGCAGCAGCAGCCATTCATCTATGCTGCCTGCAAAGACGGGAAGCTGCTCGACTTGGGCCCCAAAGAGCCCTTGCCTATGGCAGCTTTTGCCACAGGCGAAGCAGCGAAAGCTCTCGTTCAACAACTCAAGCTGCGCCTGGACTCGGCGCCAGAAGCAATCACCTCCATACAGCAAGCAGCAGCGGCAGCACTACCACCTCCACCCTCAGCAGCAGAAGCAGCAGCAGGCGGAGAGCCCCCAATGTTCCTCGACGGCGGCTACCCAAGGGAGGAGGCAGCAGCGGGAGGAGCAGCATTTACAGTAGTAGGAGCAGCAGCGCCGAGCGTCCGCAGAAGTCTGGCGGAAGCCTCCCCTCTGCTGCTGGGGGCCGTTCTGGACTGCCAGCGAGAGCTGCGGCAGGACCCTCCGAAGCCTCCCAAGCCGGTGAGTGACACGCTGCTGGTCTTCAGCTGTCTGCTGCTGCTCTTCGTTCTTGTTGTTGCTCTCCTCGCCCTCTGGTGGTTACGGGCCAGGCGTCGCCAGCAAAGGGCGGCAAAACTGCAGCAGCAGCAGCAGCAAGACAGCCAGGAACCGGGACCCACAACCAGCGATCTCGGCAGGGAATTCTTCTCAGGCGCAGAGGCGGATGGCCAGTCCCTTGCAGACAGCAGCAGCGCAGAAGCAGCAGCAGTTGCTGCTGCTGATACAGCAGCGGACCACTACAGGAGCCCCCTCACACCACAGCAAACGCTGCATCACAGCGGCAAAGCCACCGCTGTGCCTGCGCTGTACGCCACCGCTGCCTACGCGGGGACTTCGCTGCCTTACCTCCTTGAAGCAGCGCAACAGCAGCAGCAGCAGCAACACAAGCCTGCCCACATGTCTGCTGCCACGCCGCCTGTATTTCCTTCCGACGCCGCCGCCGCAGCAGCTGCGGCAGCAACAGGGTCGGCTGATGAGAACTCCCTCGCCTTCTTCGCCCCCGTGTATTACACAGGCCTCACGGGAGACCGGGGGCTGGTGACCCTAGATGGAGACAGCAACAGCACTGGCGGTGGGGGTGGTGCTGCTGCTATTGCAGAAGACGAATACCGACAAATCCCCTACCCAAACCAGCAGCAGCAACAGCAGCTGCTGTTGCTGCAGCAGCAGCAGCGGCAGCTAAGGCAACAGCACGTAGCGCTCTCATCCTCAGCTGAAGGAGGGCCTCAGCCAGGTGCAGCGGGTGCCTACATTGCTGCTGCTGTTGCTCCGCAGCAACAGATTGCGGCAGCTGAAGTGACAGCCGCAACAGCAGCAGCCGCAACAGCGGCAGGAGGCGGGTGGGGGCCTCAGGACGGGGTAGCTCGTAGAATATCCCTTTCTACACGCGAAGGTGCACTGCAGCAGCAGCAGCAGCAACAGCGGCAGCGGCAGCGCCAGCTGCAGCCCGGCGTCTCCCGCAGGGGAAATTCTTTCGAAGGAGCGGCACGGGCAGCGTTGGGGGACGGCGCCGTTCCCTCTGGAGCCGCCTCCGTACTATCAGAAGATGATGAACTCTATCCAGAAGACTCAGCGAGCTGCATGGTCGTGACAGCTTCACAAAGGCGAGAAGCAGCAGCAGCAGCTTCTGCTGCTAATGCTGCTGCAGGCAACACGGCCCCGAAGGGCTGTAGGCACAAGGCGGGAGCCACCAGGCAGCTGTCTGCTGCTCAGAGCTTCACCAGAGGCAGAACGTCGCAGCCGACTCAATTTCCAGAGGAGGTGTTCCACAGGAGACACGCCCAAACGTGAATCAGCTAGCTGGCTGGCCTCTGGCTAGCTCTCAACAACCTGCAGAAGACGTTGCCTTGGCCCCTGCACACGCCTGGGAATAGGGGTTCAACGGGAGCCACCTCATTACCGTAGGTGCAACCAACTAGCCGGCCAGCTAGCAGTTAGCTAGCCATCTCTGCTCCCCGACGCCCCCTAGCTAGCCAGTGCGCTGCGCCAGTGCCTGCACCAGCCGGGTAGTTAGCGGGCTGCGGACGCAGAGAACGTAGGTGGCGCCACCACCTACTCAACCCGGTAACTAGCTATCCACGCAGCTAGTCAACTAGAGACCATGAAGGTGCTTCCCAACGGGTGTCGCTACCCACCCAGCTGCAGCTGCAGCCATGAACGGGTGGTGTCGTTGATTCGGCTTGCTGGCTAGTTAGGTGGCTACTCCAGCAGGGTAGCTTCGGGGGCTAGCAAGCCAGCTGATCCGTGGGGCCCGCTCGCCCTGAACTTTCGAAGGGCGTCATCGCCGCAGTTTAGTTCTCTGTGGAGGTGTTGCGGCGGCTGTTAGTATCACAGATGCTGCAACTATTGCTGATGCAGCTGCAGCGGTTTGTGGTGCTTATGGCGTTGGCAGAACGAAGCCTCTGGACTGTGTTTTAATGGCCAGGCTTTGGAGCGAGAAGGGCGGCTAAGGCGTCTCTTCCTTAGCTGCGTCTACTGTCCAGAAATAGGCAGTTGCTGCTGCTCAGTTACTGCCGGTACTTCGCAGCAGCAGCCTGCTGCTGCTGTGATGTAATCGCCTGCCCCGCTCGTCTGTTGCGCTGCGTGCTGCACCCCCACCAGCAAAGCGAGAGCAGCAGCTCCACTCACGACGGGGCAAGCAGTACAAGAAAGCTCCAGAAGCCACCGCAAGAACTTAAATGGATGGGCGGCAGCGAACAGCATTAAGCAGGAGAGAAAAGAGACACAACGCCAGGAGAAGAGACGCAAAAGACCGGCATAAAAATAGAGACAACCAGAGAGGGAAAAACACGATCCGGCAGAGACAAACAGAGAAACGCACACCCAAAAAAAAGCGGGGCAAGCAAATAGAGAGGGGCAAACAAAAGAAAGCCAACGTATTCAAGACAAGCAGAGAGAAAGAGGGACCCAAACAGAGACGCAAACGCAGACACAGACAGACAGACACAGGCACGAGGACGGAGAGACACAGACAGACAAATACGCCAGCACGCAAACAAAAAGCGACAAACAAAAAAGCAGAGACGAGCAACGACAGGAAAACAAGCAAATGGAGAGACAAACAAACACAGAAGCAAGAAGTCAAACGGAGGGAAACAAGCCTGCATGGACAGAGGAGCCTCTCAAAGTCTGTTGAAGACAACGCAGCAAGGCCCCTCCACATAGCCGCGCTGGCCTTGCGGCTCCTGGCTGTATTTTTCAGCTTTTGTTGAGCAAAAAAATGAGTCAACTAGTTATAGTTAGAAGCACTTGATGAGAAAACAATGAACTGTTTCCGAGGGAGGTTAGTGCCTGCACGAACAGGTAAAAGCCCAAGGAGGCAATCCGGTCTAGGGTTTAGGGCTTGCAGTGTAAGGCTTGCAAGCTAGAACAGTCCTGTTCAGCTTGCTGTGCGGCAATCGTTCGGTAGGTTTTACGCCCTGGTAATGCACACAGATTAGGGTAGAGGGTTTGCTTGTGGAAACTGCCCGTGAGGGTATAGGGTCTATTTATTGTTTTTTTCTTGAAGAGGCTTTGTGCTTTTTTCCAGAGGAAGTCGCAGATGCTTCTCCTTCACCCTTTGAAGCAGGATCGGCTGCTGCTGCAGGTGAAGCAGCTACATATTCTTCACCATACAGCCGAGCGATGCGCGAGGGGTCGTGCGGGGCATAGGAAATTGAGTTTTGCTTGTACAGCGGCCACGAAGGCACGCATACGACTGCAGCAACAACAGCAGTGGTTAGCAGGATGCAGCAGCTGTTGCTGAAGGACTCCGTTACAAACCCAAAGACAAACCCCATACCCGTCCCCAACACAAACAAAGACAGCAGCAAACGCTGCAACACCTCCTGAGAACGAAAATCCACAACCCCCTCCTTCACAGAGACCCAAGCCGAACGGAGCATGTCTATCACCATCATCATTGGCAGCAGCAATAACAGCAGCGGTCTTTCTCCGCTGCAGCAGCGGAAGCCTCTCTCGGCACCCTGCTAAGTCCCACTGCAGCAGCAGCAGCGACGCAGGCCAACTAGCAGCAGCCACAGCGCAGCAGATCCTGCCGTCCTTCACCACATCCGCTGCTCCTTTGTTGACCGCTGTCCTCTCTTGTGCCTGTATTCGTTGGCTGTCTCCTGTGTCTTTGCTTGGCCTGCCCCCCCGAGTAGGTATTTCTTCTGCTCTCGGCGCACCTCAGGCGTGCATCTAGCTTCCTTAGCGTTAATCAAAAGTTAAGGTGTGGAATAATGGTTAAAAACGAACACAGAGCACAACATACTCCCGCGGCCGCCGTACAGCGTCGGCTTCTGCGAGGCGGTTCTGAGCGGGAGGTCTGAGTTAGTGGGAAAGGAAAAAATAACAAAAACAAACAAAGTACAATTAGTGAATCAAGTGGATATACGCATTAAAATCGTGTTCCTCGAGAAGCTCTGCACGCTGCCGCTGCTTCACCTGCTGGCTCCGTATATTGGCTGCGGCTCTACCGAGCTGTGGCCAGCTACACTACTTGATGTTCCCTCATTGGCTACAGAGGTGCATTCCTGTCTCTACTAGCTAAAGGCACAGAAACACACATTATTGTAACGGGCAGTACACCTGCATTGTTTTCCAGCGTGCTATGCACATTGGCAATATCAGTGGAACTGCCAAACCTATACCGTGGACGTAACTCCAGAGCACCCTCAGCCTGAACTGCTCCTGAACTAAATTTCTTTGTTTGGTTTATTTCTAGTTACACATCAATTGTACTCCTTCCTAATTATGTGGCCTCTGAATAGTGCTTCTGTGCAACATTATATATACTACTGTGCACTACACATTTGAGGCTGTACGTTACGCCGATGGGACTGTCTGCAACTGTCCCAGGGAGGAAATCCCTTCATGCACAGCTGCGCAAGTTTTTTAATGCTGGGTGGAACGTACTTGTCATGTATCTAGTTCAGCATCATGCAGTTTGCCTTTGTCTTGTGGAAGTGGCTTGACGCCCTTCCCCCCATTTCCTCACCAAGGTCAGGGGAAGGTTGGTTGCATAGCATGGCCTGCTTGAATTACGTGGAAGAGGTGAACTGGGCTCAAGTACCAATTTGTTTGCCTTACTTTCCCCTGCCTAAACCACATAACCCAAGCGTAGGGAGGACAGTTAGTGATTTTCGAGCGTTACATGAATATCTTCGGTTTCAACATGGGGTTCAGTGCAGTAGTGCAGGATGCGGGGTTGCCTATCAAAGCAACTCTGGAGGGAAGCGACCCTCTACCGGGAGATTCATCGCATTGAAGAGAAAGAACGCTGCATCTGCATCGCGCCTAGCGGAACATGCCTTCGTAGTAAAACATTTTACGAAAAGTGCCTCCGCCTTTCCAGACCGTCCAGATATGACGAGCGCTGCAATGCGGGGGCAGTGTAAGACTTACGTGCTTTTTTGGGGTTGTATTTTCGTCTCTGGAATGCGCTTGAAGCGCTATAGTTGCTAGTTCCTTCTTCCACGTGAGAGCGGGAGGCACGACAGTGGTGAATGCATGTAAGTTGGGTACCATTTTTCCGGAGCACACCCGGATTGTGGGAGCCTTCCGACATGATCTGCTATGTACGATTCTTACCAGTTCGGCAAGGAAGCAGTATATGCTGGAAACGAGAAAAATTGTATGACGCCAGCCATCGATGCAGCGGTGCAAAGGACCGTATGAGTCCGTGACCAGCAGTCCACTGGCGGACTTGGAGCTTCGGAGCTTCTGTATCAACAATTCAGACTGTTCCTCTGAGAGGCAGCTGGGAACTAATATGGGGAAGGGCTAGCCCCGCAGTGACCATCGGGTTCATGCCCATTAAGGCGAAAAAGCCGCTTCCACTGCCCTAGCCGAGAAGGAAGAAAATGGGCTGGGAAACGACCTAGATTTAGAGCCACTAGATATCAGGGCTGTGCATGCCAACACCACTAAGCCATAAAAGGTAGAAAGAAGCAAGGGCGCCGATTACGGCGGAAAGTAATTGACGCCGGAGAAGGCTTAGATGTGAATATATGAACGTTTCTTTACACCTGGCAGAGCAACTGTCACTAGGCGATGGAATGCAATCCAAGTTTAGGCTATAGGCACACCCACACTTTTAGTCGCCGCCGCGGGCTCATGGATGGCATACAGATGCCCCTTCGGAGTTGTTTCGCACAAGCGGTACTCAAAAAGCCACTTGAATTGTCAGTATATTGGCCATTGAGCATAGGATATTCTTTGACGCGGACTTTGCGACTAGTTGCATGTGTTTCCAGGACCTCAATTTCTTCCTGGGTCTCTCACAGTTGATCCTGCCCGCAATATAAATGTTGCTGGGATACTGTAAGGAAACAACAACTCCCTGAATCGTCGTAGAAAAGCCAATGATAATTGTGACCTCTGGTTTTCACGTAGCAATCTCAGACCACGCTGCATGTGGTGCAATCGATCCTGCACATGCCGGCTAAACACAAGAACGCCGTACATGCATATAACCATTCACCCTTCATTGCCTGGCCTCAAGAAATCGTGGTTGGCCCGCCTCTGCAGTTCGGCAGTTGCATTTTCTGGGGGCCTACAGGTGTGCAGCGGTTGCTGAGTACGGTAGTACAAGGGCGGATTTCGCTTGTCGTCGGCATGCATCGGAGTTTGAAAAACGCACCATCCCAGTCAAATAATAAGCAGACTTCTTTCCCCTGCAAACGGTCACGTACTTCTTCGACGTGGGGCATGGACGACTTTTACTTTGCCGTGATTTTGTTGAGGGGCTTGAAGTTGACGGACACTGTCCTTCTTCTTTCTCAGAACCGGGCCGTCTCTGAACACACCTGTCTGTCTACCTTTTCTCAGCACTGTGTCTGCTTCCCACCCCATCCCTCTGCAAGGTTTGTGGGTCCTTTGGACCTCGAAAGAAAGCTCGGGTGTGGCCATTGCGCATCCAGAGTATTGGCGGCCCTACGGTTGCACCTCGCTTGCTACTAGTCGGGCGTTGACTGGGACCGAATCGCTCCCACTTCGTCTTTTAAACACCACCATGAATGCACTTCCGTTGTGTCCGGCAGCAGCTCTGCAAACCGTTGGAGCTCTCTTGCTCCCTTCTGTAGAAATCTGTTTTCACTCTGGTTGCCGCAAAGGGAACAAATGGCGTTGGGAGGATTGAGAAGTGCATTCGCTCATTGCTTCCCTGTGCATACACGCCAATGGTGTTCGTCTGGAGGGCGCGTGCTCTCCCACTGATTTATGCATGGAATGCCAAAGATAATATCTCGTTATGTACTGGTTCAAAATGGAAGCTCCCTATCACGGCATGCTGAATTAAATTCGCATTTTGCCGCTCATAGCTTCACCGATTACCGTGCCCTGCCCGCCGTCGGCGGAGTGCAGTCGAACAGAGAACGCCAACAAATAGGCAGGAAGGTTGCATCTCCCCGCCGCAGCTCCAGATATCAAATCCACTTCGCAGCCTCCGTCAAGTCTCGCTAGCAGCTCCTTATCATTATTGCTAGCTTGTATAAGGCTGAGTTGGCTGGAAGTGGATGTGCAGCTGTGGCTGCCACCTCTATCGTCCTCTTCACTTCGCAGCAAGTTGCAAGGGGGGCCAGGGCACTCCCGCGATGGTCTCGTTGGTTCCCGTCACGGCGCTCCTCGAAGGACTGCTCCAATTCCTTAGCTGCAGTCTATGTGATGAAAAGAGGAATATCAGCCTCGCGGCATGTCCCTCCGGTTCTCTGAGTGTCAGATTTGGCCGCAGCTTTATTTTTTCGCATCTTGCACTTTTCTGAGCGGACCTGGCATTAACAGACTCAATATAAGAATTTTTATATGGATCATCGCCTGACTGTCGTTTTCGTTTGCGTCTTAAGCTGCCCTTTCGCTCTGTTGCCCTCTGCTTCCCTGTCTGCCTCCCAGCCAGATTGTCGTCCACCTGAGGACAGAGCTGCCATACATCATTGATGCAGAAGTTTCGGGTCCACCTTTGAACATCTGTTTTCCGACAAATGATACTTCTCACTCTATCGCCCAATCGATAACTTCCCTACTTTAAATCTTCTCAGCTACTCCGTGGACTGTCCTCTTGCTGTCTTGGGGATAAACCTACTTCGCAAAGCAAGGTGAAAAGCCTCCACATTCGGGATGAGCTCCGGGAAAGGTGCAACGTTGCTTCGGTATAGTTTCCACGCCCATGTGCCCTCTTCTAATAATGAGGACGCCAATAGTAACTGTAACGAGCGGGGAGCACCTTGCAGAAAGTAAAACTGTAGAGAAGCAAGAAACTCTTCAAACGCAACGCCCGTACCTCGGAAAAGGCGCATTCATTCTTGGCGAATGTCCTTATGGTAAAAACATTGTCTCCTGTTTGGGCTGCCTATACTGCTGACTTTTCAGTGCTGCTGCTTTCCCTTGTAAGGGCAGACGCTGATAAGTCTCCATGTGCAAGAAGAGCAAAGCAGCTGAATCTCCGAATAATATTTTGGAGAATATCGGAAGATTTGTGTTGTGCAAAGCGCCTTAGCTACTAATCGGCGCTATGCACCATGCCGCCCTGCTGTCTGGGTGAAGTTGGTAGGGTGCACTGTTTCTTTCTGAACCGTGTGATGCCAAGTGCAACGAGGGTTCTTGGCTTTAGCAGAGGATTGCCGTGAGCTGCAGAAGATTTAAAGGCTTTAGGTAAGTGCTCCCAACAAGCAACTAACCTTCCCACCAATTTCCAGGCGCTCTGGGAACGCCCGCACTGGACCGGGGGCTAGTTCAGACGGGAGGTGGCCCGTGACATATTGCTGCACTCCTTGCACCAACTCCCTTATTGAAGGCAACCTCACATGCACGCGCAAGACCCAACCCTACTTCTGAGGCATGCAACTAAATCGTAGACTATTGTTGCACGCTTTCTTGTACTCAGTAGACGCCGTGGACGCGAGAAAAAAATACATACAACTTTATTGATACCATCTTGCAGTACACAATTCCTGTGCATCTGTACACTTGGGAAGGTACCGCATCCAAAGGTGGATGGAGAATTCGAGGTACGAGAAGTGAAATGCATGAGCAGCTGAAGGCCTGCGCAGCTTGAGGGCTGTGGACAGTTCGAGGCGTTGGTTGAATCGCTGAAGTGTGGGGTTACGCTGAGGTGCCTGCTCGCCTGTTGCTGCTGCCTGCGAGTTGCTGGTTTGCTGCGAAGTGCCAAACAGAATGCTCCTAGAAGCACCAAAAGCTACAAGAAACAGGGATGGTGAACTGTACCAGCAACGTACGACCGTCAAGGCGCAGAAGCAAAACCAGCAAGTTACCAGATAAACAACAAAAAATGCATGAGAAGACAATGTAGCTCAACTATTCATGAAAAATTTAAGCAAGCACAAAAGGGGAAGAATTAGAGGAAAGTAAAACTGCGTTTGCGCCGCCATAAAGGACCTGTCCGCTGCTGCCGCTCTTGCTGCAGCGCCTGCTGTTCTTGCTGCTGCTCTTGCAGCGCCTGATGTTGCTGCCGCTGCTCTTGCTGCAGCACCTGTTCTTGCTGTTGGTCTTTCTGCCGCACCTGGTGTTGCTGTTCCTGTTGCTGTTGCCGTTGCTGCTCCTGCTCTCCCTGAGAGTGCCGCCGCCGCTTGGAGGCATCTGCTTCTGCAGTAGCAACAGGGCAGGCACGAAACGCAGCACCAGTAACAGCTGAAGCAGCAGCAGCAGGGGCGTCGTGCGGTGGCAGCCCGTCGTACTCCTGTGCGTCTCCTTCTTCAGTCTCCTGCAGCCTCTGCGTCAGCGGCAGTGTCTCCTCCGAAGCACTCTCCGTATCTGTCGATTCGTGCTGCAGTTGCTGCTGCTCCGGCTGCTGCTCGTGCGATTGCTGCTCGTTGCTTTGCTTTTCCTCCAGTTGCAGCTGCCTCTTCTGCTCGTGCTGCAGCTCGTCGTGCTGCTGCTGCTGCGACGGTTCAGCGCATTCGGCTGGCGACTGCTGCTGCTGGCTAAGCAGTTGTAGCAGCAGCTGCTGCAGGGAGTTTGCTTCTCCCCCTTGCCGCTGCTGCTTGTGTTGCGCGTCTTGTTCCACTTGCTGCTGCAATGCTCGTTGCTGCAGTGCTTGCTGATGCTGTGGTTGCTGCTGCTGCTCCATCTGCTGCTGCAGCGTTTTCTGTTGCTCGCATTGCTGCTGCATGCGGCCTGCAGGCTCTTGCGTAGGCTCCGCCTTGACACAGATTTGTTGCAGCGCTAGTGGCAGCAATTCTGGTGTTGAAATGAGCACGTTCTTTGACAATAAAGACGAAGTATTAGCAGCAGCAGTTGCTGTAGCAGCATCGGCAGCACCAGCTCGTGCTGCCGCTGCAGCAACTACCGCTGTAGCAGCATCAGCAACCTCCGCTGGTGCTGTCGATGCTGCTGCTGCTCCGTGAGCGTCATCAGCTGCCGGTGCTACGACTCGAGCATCGGCAGTAGCTGCTGCTGCTGCCGCTGTTCGTGTTGGCACTGCTGCGTCGGTCGTTGCTGCTGCCGCATGGTTTCGTGCAGCATCTGGTGCAGCACATCGCCTGCTCACTAACGCACTGCCGATGCTGTTGCTGCTGCCCGCTGCACGCTCAGCAGCGGCAGCACATGGACTCCCTGCAGCAACCATAATAGCTTTCTGTTTTACCTTGGCCCTTGTGGGGGTTCTCCGCCTCTGCTGTTGCGGTTGCTGTTGCTGTTGCTGTTGCTGCTGCACGGGCTCTTGCTGCTGAAGTGGCTTGGTATCGCTGTGCTGCTCCTGCTCTTCCTTTTGTTGCAGCAGCAACAGCTGCTGCTGCAAGTGACGGCAGCGTCGTTTCTTTTCGTTGAGCAGCCTGCAGCAACCCAGCAGCAGCAGCTCCCGTTGATGCTGCGCTGCAGCAGCAGCGGACTCCATGCTTCGTACATTGTCCTGAAGTTGCTGCAACGCGTCCGTTGTAGCAGCGCGAAAGCTCTCCAGAAGCTGCTGGTGCACTCGCTGCTGCTGCAGCGCAGCAGCGAAAATGCTTCGGGCAGCAGCAGCAGGAGACACCGGCTGCAGCACAATGGGGCGACACAGCGGTATACACAACAGATTGCTGCTCCTCAAAACCAGCGTCAGCAGCAGCTCTGTCCCCCCAGATGCTGCTGTTGCGGTTTCTCCTGCTCCGGGAGGGTCTGGAGCCGAATCAGAGCGGGGCCGGGCGCGATGCAGCACGAGCACCACTTTGCTGCAGTTGCTGCTGCTTTTGCTGCTGCCGCCAAGCACTGCAGCAACACTTGTGGCAGCAGCTGCGCTGTCGCGGAGAGGTCCATGAAGGTCAGAAGACAGCAGCAAACCCCTATAGTAGATGCTAGAGGACAACTGCACCAGGAAGCCGCAGATGTAGGAATCTTCACTGCGACTGCTGCTACTGCTGATGCCACTGCCGCTGCTGTCCTTATGCAGCAGGAGAAGGCACTCTCCTTCGCCGTCGTCTTGCTGCATCAGCTCTGCACCTGAGGTGAGAGCTTCCAGTGCGGAATCTGCTTCAACGGCCGCTGCTCCACCTTCACGGACTCCCGCAGCAGCAGCAGTAGGCTGGTGCTGATTCCACCAAGCATGGCGCCAACGTGAGCAAATGCGCAGCGACACTTTGGTGAACCCTTCGGCTGCTGCAGCAGCAGCTTCTGCTGCTGCCGCTGCTGCAGGGGTGCCAAGAGAGACATCGGCTGCTGCCGCTGCCGCTGCTGCTGCCGTTATGCTGCTGCACGACTGAGGGTTAGAGCAGGAGCACACTAGGCCCCATGTAGCACAGAAACGCACTGCTGCAGCTGACCTTGCCTCCGCTGCTGCACTATTTTCTGCAGCAGCAGCTGGGGCTGCTCCCGTTGCTGCGCCTGCTGCTGCAGCTCCTGCGGCTGCAGCGCCTACCTGTCCTTTCCGTTCCATCAAGGGCCCCCCAAAAGGGCCTTTGACGGGCACGGCGCTGCTTCTGCCGCTGTTGCTGCTGTTGAGCTGCAGCCGCTGTTGCCGCAACTGCTGTTGTTGCTGCGTAGCGGGCGAAGGGCAGTTACGTCATATTCGCCCCCCAACACCGCGTAAAAGAGATTATTCATCGGCTTGATAACAGCAGCGGCTGCTTCTGCCCCCGGTACTGCAGCAGGAGCAATTGCTTCATCTGCAAGAGACAGTGGGCGGCAGTCGGCTGCAGTTAAGCGGAGGCGCGGACACGGCGGAAGGGAATAAACACCAATGGGATCTTGAGCATGTGAGTCAATGGCCGCTTTGGCTGCCGCTGCTATTGCTTCAAAGTATCTCCCTTCCCAAGAATGTGGCCTCGCGGCGGTCCCAAACGGGGGCAGCAGCAGCGGCGGCCGCCGCGCGAGCAGCAGCAGCAGCAGCAGCAGCAGTAGATGCTGATGCAGCTGTTGCTGACTCAATACACATTAGGCACTCAAGAGTGCCACCACAGTCAATTTCACTTTGTTGCAGGCTGCTGCAGCAAAACATGCAGCAGCAGCAGCAACCACAAGGCGGCGGTGTTGGGCTCCGGTGTTGCGAACTCTTCTAAGGGACTTGCGAGCTTTAGGGGCCCAGCTGCATCCCCGTATGAAGCTGAAAAAGTGCCAGCAGAAGCAGCGAGTATTGTGCTGCTGCTGCAGTAGCAGGCGCAGCAGCAGCACGGGGCACATGTCAGCGGCGGGTACAGAACAGCAGCGAATGGTCACCCCACAGCAACCCATCGACTGTCTTCTGCAGCAACAAAAGGCCCAGGCCCAGAAGCAAGCGCGGCAGCAGCAGCAGCAACAGCACAAGAGTGGCCTCAGGGTCACCGCAGCCCAGCTGCCGCAGCAGGTGCAGCAGCATCCATGGGGCGCAAGACAGTAGGGAAGAAGCGGATCTCCAGCACATCTCAAAACACGACAAGCGATGCAGCCGCAGCACAAGGCGCTGCTGCTGTTGCGCGTGCAACCTTGCCTCCAGGGGAAGCAGTAGCGGCACCAGCAGACCCTCCCGCAAGACATGCTGCAGCGGCAGCAGCAACAACAGCAGCTGCTGCTGTCCCAGAGCCTCGGACATCAGCTCGTGCTGCTGTCTCTTTCCTGTGGGATGACAACAACTGGGGGGAGCAGCCGCAGCAGCGGCATGCCCGGCGCAAGTCGAGGAAGCAGCAGCAGCAGGAAGCAGCAACAAAGCGGCGGGCCAGGCAGGCCCTTGCTGCCAGCGCAAGCAGTAGCAGCAGTAGCAACAGCAGTAGCAGCGCTGCAGGCAGCAGCAGCAGCTGCTGCTTTAGTGTCACGGAATGCATATGTGGGGCCCAGCTTCACCCGGGAACCAGCGGTCACGAGGAGATAGCTGTTCGCGTGCTGCAGCGGCAGCAGCTGCTACTACAGAAACAGCAACAGCTGCAGCTACCGCTTCTGCAGTCAAAGAAGCAACAGCCATGCTCTGATGAGCTCATGGACGAGATAAGGGCTCTCGATGCCCTCTATCCCCCTCTCTTGCTGCTGCAGCGCGGGTGCGCACTTGCGGTTGCGGTTGCTGCTCCTGCTGCTGTTGCAGCGCTTGCAACAATTCAGCAGATTCAACAGCAGTTCCTCGTCTGCAGTTCTTGCTGCTGCTGTTACTGTGCTGCAGCTGCCCTTTCCTGAGCCGCCTGTGCTGCTGTTTTGTGTGCTTGCTGCATCACCAGCTCTCTGCTGCTTGTTGCTGCTGCAACACTGCTGCTTCGGAATGCGTGGTATTGTGCTGCAGGCTGCTGCCAGAGACGTTTCTAGCGGAGGTCGACCACACCTGTGCTGCGGCGGTAGCAGCGGTTGCTGCGCTGCGCGCGACCAGCAGCGGCGCCGCCAGCAGCAGCGGCAGCAGCACCAGCAGCAGTAGCAGCAGCAGCGGTAGCAGCAGTAGCAGCAGCAGCAGCAGTAGTAGTAGTAGCAGCAGCAGCAACAAAGTCTTCCCATGGAATGCGGGGCATCTTTTTTCTACCGCCTGCGCAACCTTTTTGCTGCTCTCTCCGCTGAATTGTTTTTACTGCCGCTACGATGCATCCTCGACTGCTGCTGCTGGGGCTGGGGCTGGCAGCAGCAGCAGCAAGGTTCGTCGGCAGAGTGGTGGCGGTGTTGAAGGCCCTAGCAGCAGATGCAGCAGCAGAGGCAGCAACGCCAGTTGCAAGAGCAGCAGCAGCATGGATAGCTGCTCTTCAGCACCCCTATCGCCGCAGCAGCAGCTCAAAGTGGCCTTCTGCTGCCGCTGCGAGTGTTGTGGCAGTCGTCTGGGGGGCGACGGCCGCGGTCTTGGCAGCAGCAACAGCAGCAGCAACAGCAGCGGCAGTAACAGCAGCAAGGAGTCTGTCCGTATAGCTTTCCATATCAGCACCTTCAGGAGAGAAGAGCACACAGCAGTCATTGATGCCCTATTGCCGCCAACGTATGTTCCTGCTGTTGCTGCCACTGTAGTTGCTGCCGCATGTAGTGCTGCTGCTTCGTTGTTACTGGTGCTACTTTTTTCCCTTCCTCTGGGCAACATTCGGGGAAACGCTTTGGGTTGGCACGGCAGCGCCAACGCCGCTGCTGTCGCTGCTGCTGCAGTTGCCGTTTTTGTTGCTGTTGGTGCCTTTGGTGTTGCTGCTTCTAGTGCTGCTGCTTCCCGCGGTGTTAAGTGAGATTTTGCAGATATCCGGCTGCACGGCCGACAGTTTGCGTTGGGCTGTCCTGCAATCCGTCAGCAGAGAGACTGGGGCTGCTGCTGCAGCAGCTCTCGACTGCTTATTACAAGGAACCGTAGGCTGCTACTGCCGCTGCTGCTGCTTCTGCTGTTGCTGCCGGTCGTGCTGTGCTACGGATGCGTGCCGTTGCTTCTCCTCTTCGCCGCGTTGGTTGCCGCTGCTTCTGTGGGTAATGCGATGCTGCCGCTGCTACTGCTGTGGGTGGTGTGCTGCGGGTGCCGCTGCCGTGGGTGATATGCTGCCGCTGCCGCAGGCGGGAGGTGCTTCTGCATGCGTTGGCGATGCACGTTGAGACGTTTCTGGTGCGACTGCCTTCCCAACCAAATCTATGGGAAGAGATGCAACAGCGAGTGCAGCAGCAGCAGCAGCAGCAGCAGCAGCACTTGGAGCAGCTACAGCTGCAGCTGATGCGAGACCGTGCGAGGCGGGGGACTCTGCACAAAAGCAAAAAAGCCGCAGCAGCAGAAGCCGCAGCAGCAGCAGCCGCACGAGACGGAGACGCGGCAACGACGCAGCAACAAGCAGCAGAATTCCACATGGCGGTTGCTGCGAGACTCAGAGGAGAAGGACAGCAAGCGGCAGGGGCTTTACCTCTCGCGCCTATGTAGGCTTGGCTTTGCTTTGCTTTGCTGCTGCTGCTGCTTCTGCTGCTGCCACTTTACTCGTGCTGTTGCTGCTTTTTCAGTGGAGCAGGAGTTTCAATGCAAATCGGGTTCCTGCTGCCGCCGCTGTGTCGGCGCTGCTATCACCTTTCTCGTGGGATAGAATGCTGCAGTAGCAGCACTAGAAGCAGAGGCAAAAACAGACAGGACAGGAAGGGCTTTGTGATTTTCTCTGCAGCTGCAACGTTCCAGAGGGGCTGAGCAGACCCAGCCGCGCTTCGGTTGCTGCCCGAAACCTAGTTTCGGACTTCCAGGTGTGCTGCTATTGCTGCTATTACTCGGCCTCTGCTGCTGTTGTTGCTGTTGTTGTGCTGCTTCTGTTGCTGTCCTTGCTACTAGGCTGCTACGCCCTGCAGATGCAGTTTCAGTTTGTTTGGTGCAGCACGTTATGCTGTCGCTGCTACTGCTGCTATTGCACGAGTTGCTGCTGCTGCTGCTGCTGCGAACGTGCGTCGTCAGAGCTGTCTGTACGGAGGGCCAGGCCCGATCTCGTCGAGCAGCAGCCTCAGGCAGCTGAAAGTCAGCCCTTCACAGGTGAGCCACCGCCTTGACTTCTGCTTCTGCTCTTCCTTGGTGCCGCTGCTGCTAGCTGGTGCTGCTGGCTGCCTCTGTTCGCTGCTGTTGCAGCTAGCTGCTGTCAGCAGCTGGCCGCCTTGTGCTCTGACTGGCCCGTCTGCGTGCAGCGAAGCCTTAACACAGCAGGAGCGTCAGGAACAGCAGGATGGCCGACCCCAGGCAGCGGCAGAGTCCGTGCTTTTCTAGAAGCCACTGAGGAGCTGCCTAGGGTTCCAAAAATAACAGCAGCAGCAGCATCAGCTGCAGGGGCAGCAACAGCAACATCACCAACTGCAGCAAAAGGTGCAACTTTTGCTGCTGTTGCTGCACAGATGGGTCCAGCTGCAGCAGGCGTCAGAAGCAGCAGCAGCAGTGCCGAATTTTACCCAGCTGAGCAGCAAGAAAACATCTTCAGCTTCCTGCAGCACATCGTCCACCAACAGCCGAGGCACCGCAGAGACTTTCTGCTCGTAGAAGCAAGTCACGTTGGTGCTGCTGCTGTTGCTGCTGGTGCTGGTGCTGCTGCATGTGCTGTGGCTGGGGGTGCTTGCTGAGTTTGCGCTGGCGCTGCGGACGTCGTGGTGTTGCTCTGCAGCCCTGCTGCTGCTTAGGTGCTGCTGCATTGCTGCTGTTGCAGTGCTGTGGTGTGTGTTGGGGCGTGAGGCAGGTGCTGTCTTCTCAAGCTCACAAACGCAGCTGTCTAGTGCGGCACCTGATCGACAGCAGGCTGTATTTGGTGAAGGAGTTCTTCTTCTTTATTCCACGCTCTCTGCTGCAGCGCGCGAAGGGGGGGCCAGACGCGCTGCAGCAACAGCTCCTGCAGCCTGACTCTCCGCAGCAGCAGCAGGAGCAGCAGCAACAACGCCACAAGAGAAAGAAAGGCAAGAAAAAACACAAGATGCAGTACACCAGAGTTTACGATGATTTGCCCCAGCAGCACCAGCGGCAGCAGGAACAGGAGGAGGAGCAGCAGCAGCAGCTACAGGAGCGCGAGAAGCAGCTGCAGCAGCAACTGCAAAGGTGGCATATTTCAGGGCTGGACGTTGTAGCCGATGCCGAGAGGGTGCTGCACGAGGTTGCGATGCTCTGCACGCTGGAGCACCCTGTAGGTACTGCTCTTGCTGGTGCTCTTGGTGCTGCAGTGAATGTACGGCTCACGGTAGCGGCAAGCAACGCTACTCGTGCAAGGGTGGTGGTATTGCGCTGCACCGACTGTTTGGGGGGTTGTTTATCAGGCCTCTCCACATGCTTTGGTGGTGCGTCTGCCGCTGGCTGTGCTCTTGCTGCTACGTTTGCAGTTTCTGATGCGCTATCACCAGTGCTGGTCTCAGTTGATGCACAAACCTTTGAGGCCAACACCAAGGAATACGCCTCCCCCTTCAACCCAAGGGGTTCCTGCAGCAGGTCCTGCTGTTGCTGCTGCTCCTGCTGTTGTTGCTGCTCCTGCTGCTGCCTTTGCCCAAGCTGGTGATGCTGCTGCTACGCAAGACCTAGCCGCTGCAGAGACGGGTAGGATCTCTCAACAAAATAGGAGCAACACCTTCGACAGGTTCACTCGGCTGCAGGCTGCACTGCTTCTGCTGTGGCTGCCTCTGTTGCTGTTGATGTTGCAGCATCAATACAGCCCGCTACTGCGGGGCCAGACGGCGAAGGGGAAGGAACATGCGGAGACACAGCAGAAGCAGCAGCTGCAGCAACAACTGGAGCAACAGCAACTACAGCTCCAGCTGCAGCAGCAGCTGGTGAGGACCAGACGCAGCTTTCTGTTTTCGTGCAGATGGAGTACTATGAATTGACACTGCAGCGGCTGACAAAAGAAGGGAGAACCCTCAAAATAGCAGATGTCTGGCGACTTTTTATGCAGGTACTTTCTGCTGCTGCTCCTCCTCCTGCTGCTGCTTCCGGTGGAGCAGCTGCTGCGAATTCGGCCGCACCCGGTCGTCTTCAGCTTCTACGGCTGCTGCCTCTTGTGGCGTTACTTTCTCTGTTGCTACGCTTAATGTCTTGGGCCAACCTTTCATGCTGTTGCTGCGGAAAAGCCATGAGCCGTCCTGCTGCTGCTGCTTCTGCTTCAGCTGCTAGAGGCGATCGTTTGTGTACATCGCGCTGGGGCTTGTCACCGGGCCCTGCATCCTTCGAATGTTTTCCTAGTTGAGGGCTCCGAAGGCCTCATTATGAAGGTGAGCATGGGGTGTATGCGCACCTTAACAGTCTGTCTCGTGCTGCTGCAGCTCCTCTTTTGCGTGCCGCTCGGCTTTCTTCATTCTTTTGTTGATTCCTGCAGCTTTGCTTGGTTGAGGTTGAAGTAGAGGGATGGCTGACGATCGTCTGTCTCTGCTGCCCATCTGTTGTCTCCTGGGGCAGTGGAAATGCCGTGGTGTGCAAACAGGTGAGGGCTTTCTGCGCGCTGTTGCGTGCGCGCTGCTGCTGCAGGTTGGAGACTTTGGGCTGCGCCAGCTAGTGCCGCTGCCTCCCGATAGCCCCTTCGCTTCCTTCGTAGCCCCTGAAGTCCATAAAGGCCACCCATTCACTGACAAAGCTGACATGTATTCCATCGGGTCCGTGCTTGCTGTTGCTGCTGCTCATGCTACTGTTGCTCATCATGCTAATGCCACTCCAGTTACTGCTGCTCTTCCAGCTACTGCTGGTGCCCCCCCTCATGCTGCTGTTTTCGCTGCTTTTCGTGCAACTGCTGTTCATTTTGCTGCTGCTGTTGCTGCTCTTCATGCTGCTCCGCCTCCTCATTCTCCTGCTGTTGCTGGGGCTGCTCCTTTTGTTGGTGACGCTGGTGTTCTTGCCGATGCTGCTCCTTCCGTTGCCTTTTCTGCGGATGCTTCTGAGGCTGATTCTGATGTTGTTCCTGATGCTGGTGGTGCTCTTGTTGCTGCTGCTCCTGATGCAGCTGCTGTAGTTGCTGCTGCTGCTGCATGGGGTCGCGGCGCCAACCGGCTGTCTCCACCTGCAGCGCCGGGGTCTATCTAAAAAAGGAGGGTCTTCGCGATGCAGCAGATATACTGCTGCTGCTACAGACCCATGGAAACGTCCTGCTGCTGCAGCCGTTGAACCTGCCGCCGCCAACGGTCACTGACGCTGCTGCGGCTGCTGCTGATGCTGCCTCCCTGCTTGCCTTCTCAGAATGCTGTTTCTGGAGCTGTGGCTGCTTTGCCCAGTGGTTGCGCGACTGATAAGTCGGGAAGCCATACGCACAAATTTCAAGGGATATATGCCCCCTCGAGCCGTTGCAATAGCTGAGTGAGCTGTTCTTGCTGCCGCTGTTATTGCTGCAGTTGCTGTTGCTGCTCCCCCTCCTACTGCCGGTGCTCCTGCTGTCGCTGTTCCTTCGGTGCTCTCGCTGATACGGCACTTTGTCCTTCTGCTGCGGCAGCAGGATTTCCTGCACCACAGAAAGAAGCTTCGACAGATTTCGCAATCATTCCTTCGCTGCTGCTGCTGCTACAGGCTGCTGCTGCAGGAAGACCCACAGAAACGCCCAACTTCGCTGCAGCTGCTTCAGTCTGGCGCGCTGCCGCCTGCAGTCGACGCCGGACTCTTTGAAGCCTTTCTACTGCGATTGGGTGGCTGCTCCACCGCTGAGGATGAGGAATCAACAGCTCCTGCTGCTGCCTCATCACCAGCAGGCGCAAATCCTCCACTCGCCGCATCGGCTCCTGCTGCACTCCCAGGGCCAATGGCACACCAGCAGCAGCAACAACAAAACCCGCATCATACAAGGCTGCTTCCTGCTGCAGCTGCAGACGGTGCTGCAGCAGCGGGAGGGACGAATGTGGGGGCAGCAGCAACGGGTCCAGGAGTTTTGGTGTCCGATGCGCGGCTGGTGCAGCATCATCGCGACCAGCAACAGAGCAGCAGCACCAGCAGCAGCAGCAGCAGCATCAACGCTCGCGCGCAGCTCACGCGTGAGGTGCTCAACGTTCTTTTTGCCCGCCCCCTGGACCCCCGCAGCCGCCGAGCCTTCGGCGAGGCACTGGTGGGATTGCTGGTACTGCTGCTGCCTCTGAGCTGAACACTGTGTTGTGCGTAGCGTTAGGCTTTTGTCTGTCCGTCCGCTGGCTGTTGCCGCTGCTGCTGTGAGAAGGTATATGGTGCTGCTTCTTGGGCTGTTGCTGCCTGGGTATCTGTGTGGCTGCATGCCTGCTGCTGCTCAAGAGGCTGCCAACAGCAGCGGCAGCACTGCAGCTGAGGCTATCGCATGCCGCAAGGCAGACAGACACCGCGTAGCCATCGACCCTCCCCCATACACACTGCTGCATGGGGAAGAGCGTTTTCTGGAGTGTGCCATTCGCTGATTGCTGCTGCTTGACCCGCGGAGGGTGCCAGATGCGTGTAGTTGCTGCTGCTGGCCGTCTGTTGCCAGCTGCACCAGCGCACGGGCTTGCTGCTTGTGTGTGTTGCTGCTGCGGCCTGCTGCAGCAGCAGGAACTGCAGCTGAGCGCTGGAAACAACGGGCTCCGGGGCCTCCTGTGGAGCGCTGCTCTGCAGCACTTTAAGGCCCATGGCGCTTGCCATCACGTGCTGCCGGTCTTTTGTCCTGCACTTGAGCAGCCCACTGGTCAGTCGATGAGGCCAGTGGCCCATTGAAGACGAAAACAGTGATCCACCGGAAAAGCCTTCTCTCGAGAGGGCCATAAGGGAGGCTCCGCTCCTACTGTGCCCATGAAAAAGTGCCTGCTCTGCTGTTTCTGCTACTGCTTCTGCACCCCCCAAATAGTGGCGCGTGTGTTAGATTCGCGCAATTTTTTGCTTTAAAACACCAGCTGCGGCTGTTGCTGCTGCTGCTGCTCGCTACTGTGCTGCTGTGTTCGGCTCCGCCATGTGTTCAAGTGTAGTTTCCTCCTAGCTCACGTGCCTGTGTGGGGTTGTCTCTGTTGGTCCTGCACCTCTGCGGTGTCTCCCTCGCTGCGGCTGGTGTTGATGCTGCTGCTTCCAGAGCGTATAGCGCTGCTATGATCGTCCTGTTTGTCGTATGGTTGTTGGCGCAGTTGATTATATTTATCTTTCTATTGTTTTATATGATCTAAGGCGATGTTCCAGTTGCTGCTGCTGCTTGCGTTGCTGCTGCTGTGCGTGTTGGTGCAGCAGCAACCGGGGTGGTGGCGCTTACAGCATCAAATCTGCTGCTGTCGCCTACAGTGCGATTGTCTTCTGCTTTTGCTGCTCTCGATGCTGCGGCTGCTTCTGTGGCTCCTCCCTGCTGCAGCAGCTTGCAGCTCCAGCACCCTCCGGCTGCGCTCGCTGCAGCAGCAGGGGCAGCGGCAGCAGCAAGGGCCTTGCCCGGGACCCCTGAGTGGAATCAGTTTGTAGTCTCAGCAGCAGTGGCAGCAAACGCAACTACAGCAGCAGCAACGCTGCAGCCGCAGCAACGCCTGCTGCTAGACGGCGAGATATACAAGCGCTTTTGCGTGGGGCCAGTTTGTGCATCGGTGGTAAGGAGACGATGCAGCAATTGGCTGCTGCCGACAGCAGCTTCAGCAGTAGAAACATTTAGCTGCGTCTGAGGCTTTTTCCCTATTCGCACTGCTGCTGCTGCCACTTCTGATGCTGCTGCTGGATATGCTGCGTATGTTGGGCTGCCGCAGCAGCAAAGCGAAGGCGTCCACGGCCCTTTCGGTCAGGTGCTGCCCCAGCTCGCTGGTTGCTTTCAGATTCTCCACCCTCTGAAACAGCAGCAGCAGCAGCCGCAGCCGCAACAGCTCGTGCTGGAGCATCTGCTGCTTCCAACCAGTGGCCAGTGGGGGTCTTACGCGGATAGTAGCAGCCCCCGGAGCCCGTCGATGAGTTCTTTGTACACACCCATGCAGCAAGAGCAGGAGCATCAGCAGGAACAACAGCAGCAGCAGCAACGGAAGCATGAGCATGAGCAAGGGGAGCAGCAGCGGGACCAACAGGAGCAACAACAGCAGCAGGAGCAACAGGAGAAGCAGCAGGGGATAGATCGGCAGCTGCTGCAGCGCCTAATGGGTGTCCTCCCAACGGAGGAGCAGCAGCTTGTTGCTGCTGAGGGCGAGCTGCTACTTGCTGCAGTCACTGCACTGCACAACCTGCTGGCTGCTGCTGGGCTTCCTCCTTTTTGCGGCACCATTGAGTTCGCACTTCCGCAGCTCCTGCGGTCGTTGCTAGAGTGAGCTTGTGGTAGTGCTGCTGCTCCCACTGCTGCTGCTGAGCCCGCTGTGGCTACTGCTGCCTCCACTGGTGCTCTTGCTGAACTTCATACTGGTTCCGCTAGTGCTGCAGTCCTATCCCTTCTGGGCGTTGGTTGGCTCGTCTTGTATTGATGCCTTTTGAAGCCCTTCGGTCCTCCTCGTTAATGCTGCTGCGGTGCGATGAGCGCTTTCTTGTATGTTGGTGCCCCAATTGCTGCGGACGCACCTCGAACTGCTGCTGATGTTGCTGTTGCTGCCGACCAGGTTGGTTTTTTGTATTCCTCGTCCGGACGTGGAGGAAGCAGTGCTGCAGCTGCTGCTGCACCAGCAGCAGCTGCAGCAGCAGGCTTGTCATGGCAGCGCGTGTCATCTACAGCCGCTTCCCTGCGTTTCTGCAGCGGACTGCAGCGAAGTTCTCTATGTAGGTCTCTTCCGTGGCAGCATTCCGTCGTTCCTGTTGCTGCTGCTAGTTCCCCTGTGGCCGGTTTTCTTGCTGCTTCTGTCGTTGCTGCGCCGCTGCTGCACCCTTAGGCAGCGCTAGTCTGCTGCTGTTGCTTATGGTGCTGCGCTTGCGGTGCTGCAGGAGCTGTCGAACTTGGAGGGAGAGCATCTAGATGTTGCTGCTGAGTCGCTGCAGCAGCTGCTGGACTTTTCAGGCGAACCCTCGGAGTTGCTGCTACTGCTGCAGAGAACGCGCGACCGCCTTACAGGGAGTACGCAGCTGCAGGTGGAGGAAGATGAAGAGCTGCTGCGGCAGGAATCTTGGGAAGCCGCATCCGCAGCAGCTGCAGCGGCGGAGGTGGAGAAGGAACTCAGCCACGGCCTCCACCTCGCGCTGCTGCTGCAGGCAGCTGCGGACTCTTCAACTGGCCGCTGCTGCTGCATGCGGCTGCTGCTGCCGCCGGAAAGCCTAAACTACGACTTTGGGGTGAGATGTGTACCAGCTGGTGCTGCTGCTGTGCTCGGGCGTTGCCTCTGTTGCTGCTGATGCTTCTGTTGGGTGAGGCGCTCCGTGTATCATTGCTGCCGTTGCTGCTGCACTTGCTGCCCCTGCGCTGCAGCGGCTCGTGTTTGGCGTCTTTCTAAATATCTCGATCTTGAGGGCCTCCTCACCAATAGTTGGCTCGGCCAGCCCCGCCGAGACCGCCACTCCCGTGCAGCAGCAGCAACTGCAACAACAGGAGCAGGCAACGGTGCTGGTGCACGCTCGACCTCAGTTACTGAGAGTAGGTGGTGGCGGGTACATGAAACCCATTCTCTGCGTGAGCTCCGATGCAGCAGGTGCTGCGAGCAGCAGCAGCACAGCAGCAACGTGTGGTTCAGGTGCTGCAGAAGGCAGCGAGTGTGGTCCTGCTGCATCCGGATCCGCAGCAGCAGCAGGAACACCGAGAGAATTTCCGCGAGGCATTTCTTTGGGGGGTGTGGAGCCCCACAGAAACTTCCTCGTACTTTCGTATGATCTTGACTTGGAGTCCGTCATTTCCCTACTAGCTGGCGCTGACGCAGCAGCAGCTGCTGCTGCTGCAGCTGCGGCGCTGAAGCAGCATCATCAGCAAAGTCGCAAGGCAGGGAACTCGAGGCTCTTTCCGCCCGTCAGTATTGCAGCGCAGCAAAGCGAAGAGGCCCTCGATGGAGACAGCAGCGGCTCAGCTCCGCAGCAGCAGCAGGAACCTCTGCAGCTGATGCCGCCGCTGCAGCATTCTCCGCTGCGGCAGCTGCGCTGCAGCACTGACCCTTGGGTCGTCCTGACGACTGCGAGCAACCGCCTCATTCCCTTGGGAGTTGCTGTTGCCAACCGCCTCATACGGCGGGGAGTCGCCGTATGCCATTCACTTGTGCTACTTCTGTTGCTGCGCCTGCTGCTGTTGCTGTACCCGCTGCTGCATCTGCTTCTGTTTTTGCATCTGCTCGTTGCGCCAGCGACTGTTCTGCACATTCTGCTGCTGTGCTGTGCTTCTCATTCGTGCTGCTTATATCGTTCTTCCCCCTGTTCTAATGCAGCTGCTGCTGCTCCTACTGGCGTAGGCACGCACTTCCGTATGGGGCTGCTGCTGCCGTTGGACCGCCTGGCTGCTCGGTTCGCCCTGCCGCTGTTCAGTGTGCTTTGTCTGCTGCTGCTGGCGCTGTGGCTTGTTCAGGCCGTGATGCGCATTCAGCCTGTCATTGAGGTGTCGCGGTTTCAGGACGGCCTGAGGCAGCACCCCAGCGTAAAGTACCATGCAGTAATACAGCAGCAGCAGAAGACCAGCAGCAGCAGGAAGCAGCAGCAGCTGCTGCGGTCGCATCAACTGCTGCAGCAGCACGAAGTGGGGCAGCAAGATAGGCCCCCGCCGCAGGCAGCCTGCTGTGTTGAAGACAACTCCTCCTCTTGGCTCAGTTCATGCAGCAGCCAGTATATCCCGCTTTCTGTCTGCAACAGCGAGAGAAGCTCCGGTGGAGCGTCCTCCCTTGACGCTGCTGCTGCTGCTGCTGCTGCTCCCGTAATTTTCAGCCTCACCCAGCTGCACAAGGAACCTGCTGAGGCCGCAGAGAATAGCAGCGGCAGGCGCCGGTGCAAGCCGGTCCGCCACTTAACGGCTCAGGCCCTCATTTCCGTGCTTGTTGCTGCCGCAGCAGCAGCCAGGCGCTGAGGGCTGCAGCAGCAGCAACAGAAACAGCAAGCGCGGCAGCACCATCTGCTCCAGCTCTTGCTGCAGCTGTTGCTGCTGATAGTCTGCACTTTCTCCCCACGAGCTCGTCCGTCGCTCCTCTGGCGGAGACAGTGCCTAGTTCTCCCCCTGGCTAGCTAGCCTTGCAGCTAGCTATAGGGCTGTGGCTAGCGGGCCCGCTGGCTGGTGGCTCCGGTGTTCTTGGCTAGTGCCTTACCGTGACCGTGCTGGCAGTTCTGGCAGTTGTACGTTCGAGTGGCTGGCTGCTGGCTAGCTGTAGTCTGCTGCGCCCACTGCTCCCAAAGCGTTTGGCAGGGATAACAGTGAGAATTCAGTTTATTTTGCATTCTTTCGGGCTGTTCACTTTTTCTCCCACGCAGCAGTAGAAGCAGGCCATCTTACCGAGAACCAGCGGCTGCAGCAGCAGCTGATGTGGCAGCAGCTTTTGCTCGGGCCAATGCTGTTTGACTTAGCAGCTAAGCAGAGGCTGCAGCGGCGGCTGATGCCGTTGCTGTTACTGCCTCTGTTGCTGCATGCGGCCAAAGAAGCCGGCACGGAGGAATGCTCGCAGAAGCCATGAGTTCATTGTCTTTCTTTCAATGAGCTAGCTAGGAGTTATCTACTAGCTACTTCTGCCACCTAGACATTACTAGGTACCAGCTACTATCTCGATGGTAGCTAGCTTCTAGCTAACTACTAGCTAGCTGTGGCTTCTTTTTGCGGAGCCTAGCCGCCGCTGTCTGCTAGGTGCGCCTCCTGACTGCAGCGCTACAGCTTGCCAGCTAGCCACCGCAAGACACGGAGACCCTTCACGCTTTGCAAGGACCGCAGCACCTGCAGCAGCTACTTCTGCAGCTGCTGCTGCCGTACCTACAGCAGCAGATGCAGCAGAACCATCTGCAGCAAAGGCAGAAAGAGCTACAAAAAGACATTAAGCCTGTCGGCTGCAAGAACTCGGGCGTGCATAGGCAGCCCTCCACGGGAAACGCGAGTCATTTAGGAAGCCGCAGATGCTCCTACAACAGCTGCTGCAACAACTGATGCCGTTAGGGCTGCAGCGGCTGCTGCTGACGGGACTGTTTAACAACTATGGCTGCAGCAGATGACGGCCGCAGCAGTCTACGCAAGTCCCCTCGCTGATATTACTTTTACTACTACTGCACCTGCCATTGCAGCTCCAGTTGCCAATGCTGCTATGCCGCTGCTGTTTCATTGCTTTCTGCCGCTCGCCTGCCTTAAAGCTGCGTTCACTTCCCAGTCATGCCTGCACTGGATCCAGGAGCCGATGATGGAGAGTTTGCTGCTGCTACTGCTACTTCCGGGGAGTGCTGCGGTTGCAGAGATTGCTGCACAGGTTGCGCCTGCTGCAGATCCTTTTGCTGCTGCATAGGAGGCTGCTCCGGCTGCTGAACTCGAGCGTGCTCCTGCTGCGAAGGCGCTTCCTGCTTCTTAGTAGACTGTTGTTGCTGCATAGATTTCTCCTGGTGCAAAGGCCGTTCCTGCTGCTGCAGGGCAGCCTGCTGTTGCTGCAAGGCAGGCTCCTGCTGTACGGCAGGCTGCTGCTGCTGCTCCAGCTGCTGCAAAGGCGGCTCCTGCTGCTGCACCGCAGGTTGGGGCTGCCGCAATACAGGCCCCTGCTGCGGCAAGGCAGGCTGCTGCTGCGGCAAAGGCGGCCCTTGCTGCTGCACCGCAGGTTGGGGCTGTTGCAACACAGGCCCCTGCTGGTGCAAGGCAGGCTGCTGCTGCTGGTGCAAGGCAGGCTGCTGTTGCTGCTGCAAAGGCGGCTCCTGCTGCTGCACGGAAGTTTGGTACTGCTGCAAGCCAGGCTCCCCCTGCTGCTGTAGAGGAGGTTGCTTTTGCTGCAAGGCAGGCTGCTGCTGCAGCTGCAAAGGGGGATCCTGCTGTTGCAGAAGAGGTTGCTGCTGCTGCAAGGCAAACTGCTCTTGCCGCATAGGAAGTTGTTGCTGCTGCAAAGGAAGCTGAGGTTTCTGCTGCTGCTGCGAGGGAGACTGCTGCTCCAGTTGTACAGAAGGCTGCTGCAGCAGAAGCGGTGGCTGCTGCGGCAGAGGATTCTGCTGCTGCTCAGAAGCATGTTGCAGCATTTGCGGCTGCAGCTGTGATTCCGGTGGTTGCTGCAGCTGCTGCATTTGCGAGTGCGGCTGCAGCACAGAGGGCTGCTGTTGTCCGTGCTGTTGCTGGTGTGGCTGCTGATGCTGTTGCAGTTGCTGAAGCTGTTGCTCATGCTCCCGTTTTTCGCGCGCGTGCCTCTGCAGGTTATTAAATTTGTCTCTGCCCGTAAGAGGCAGCGTTTGTTGCGTTTGTTGCTGCAGTGGCTGCTGCAGTTGCTGCTGCTGGTGTTGCTCTGGAGTTGCTATACTATCAGAAAGAGGAGGTACAGAGGGGTCGGGCTGTGTACCAGGAGGCCCTTGAATACCAGCAGCGGCAGCAGCAGCAACAGCTGAAGCTGTTGGAACTCCCTCAGCTTTACTTCTGCCGTCATCGTTGCCGTTGCTGCTACTGCTGCTGCCCAAGCCCAAATGCCACAATGCCCGTGAGAGCATCACATACACCATGCAGCAGCAAATGCAGGCAATCAGACACAACAAAAACCACTGGCGGAGACGCGCTGTGCGCAGCTGCAACAAGGCAGATAGCAGAGCAAAACCGCAACACCGAAAGATCCTTCCAGAAGCAGCAACAGCACAGCAGCAGCGACAGCCGCACCAACAACAGCAACAGCAACAACAGCAGCACCTGCAGCGGCAGCACACCGTTTAAGGGCCGTAATGCGTGGGCACATACGAAGCGAACGACACAGAGGGATGCGCTGCACATGCAAGGAAACATCTACTAGAGACAGCGTGTAACAGAGATATACATTAGGGTAGGGAAAAGCGTGCTAGGGTCAAAGAAATATGATTGAGCGAGTCACAGCAGGAGGGACAAACAGCAGTTTTTGAAAGTGACAAAGACAGAGGCAGAAGGGCAAAGGCAAAGGCAGCCATGCAGCAACAAAAAAGAGACAATGAACAAAAACAAAGAAAACAAGACACAAATGAAAAGGAGACAATCAGCCCACCATTCGCGATATCGATGCCCGGCTCTCAGCTAAAGTGTCCCCCCAGCGAGCAACCTACACAACGCAGCGCAAAGCAGCAGCCACAACGGCGGCAGCAGTGGCTACATCCGCAGCAGTAAGAGCACCAGCAAGAGCAGCAGCATGGGTAGCAGCAGGGGAGCAACACGACCGCCACCAGCAGTAGCAACAGCAGCAGCAGCAGATGCGGAGTCCCTCGAACACCAGGGGAAGTAGACGCTGTTGCGGCTCAAGGAGAAAGAGGCCACAAGGCAGCGACAGCCAATGGGTAGGAAACAAGGCGCAGAAACGAAGTAGAATGTGGCCAGGAAGAGAAAAAGGCACGCACACGCATTTGCATGCAGCGGATGCTGTCTGTCCTGCCTTCGAAGCGAACAAACATAGCACAACAGCAGCAGCAAATCCAGCAAACTCTGCAGGCGCGAGAGCGACACACCTGACTCCTTGTCCGGAGGATCGTCTGCCGCTGCGCCCCCAACGTAGCAGAGACATAATGTCCAACCTGCTCCGTCTCCAGCGCCAGCATGTGGGCCCGCTGCACCATCAGCAGGAAAGTCAGAAGCAGCAGCAGCAGAGTGCGCAGCAACGTAGTCAGCAACGGCGGGAGCGAAGTCCGCAGCAGCAGAGTCAGCAGCAGCACCAAAGTCAGCAGTAGTAGCAAAGTCAGGAGCAGCACCAACGTCAGCAGTAGCCGCCGCCTGGAATGCGCTAGTTATCTGGCTACCCGCCCGTCTCTTCTGAGCTTTTTTTTACTTTGAACCGCACTCTCCCTATTTGCTGCTGGTGTCTTCCTGCGGTATCTCCTCTGTCCAGGTTCCGTGCACTCTTCTCTCTGTCTCTATTTGCGCCCGCTTCCCCAGTCCCTTTCCCTGAATTACTACTGTCTATCTCCTCGCTCCGTGTGCCTTTGTCAATTTCTTTGTCCTGCTCTCTGCCTGTCTTTCTTCCTTTCTCTGTGTCTCTTTCTTTCTGTGTGCATGCGTCGATCTCCGTTTCTCCCCGTCTCCTCTGTTCCTCTGTCGTTCTCTATCTCTACCTCTGCCTTTTCTCTGCGACGTCTGCATTTGCCTCTATCTGTGTCGTTCTCTCTCTGAATGTGGTCTGTGTCTCTACCCTGTCCCTTTCTCCCTGTATATTTGTCTCTATGTCTCTGTCTGTCGCTGCATGTGTCTGCTCGTCGTTGTCTCAGTCCCTGTCTCTCCTTCTCTTTCCTTCCCTGCCTCTATCTGTCTCCCTTTTTGTTTGTCTCGGTCCTTCTCTGTCTCTCTTTCCCTCCCCATCTGTTTGCGTCTCGGCCACTACCCTTGTATCTCTTCCCCTCTCTGTCTCTTTCTGTCTCCGTTCGCCGCTGCGTGTTTTGATTATCTTCTCGCAATTTGGCAGGCCCCTCACAGTTCCCCCACCTCCAGCTGTTTGCAGCCTTCACTCATCTTCCCTTCATTCCCCAGCAGACTCTCGCGCTGCGCCCCTCCTGCAGAAGATGAACCCCAAGCCCCCCAAAGCACTAAACCCCAAACCCTAAACCCCAAATTATAGTAGGATTCAAGCCATAAACCGCAGACATCTGACCCAACGGCATCCCCAGAAAACAAAACCCCACCCTATATACATATACACATATATATGTATATAATGTATATATGAAGGTATGCAGATGGATGCAGATAAGCAAAGAAGAAACAGCTCCAAGCAAGCCACGTCAAGCCCTGTAGCACCTGTCAGCTGCTGCTGCTGCAGCTGCCTACCGTTGGCCAGAAGGAGCCGCCTCTCTGCAGCGTCAACTTCAGCGTACAATAGGCGCAGTTGCTGGCGCAGTTCCACAACCTGCAAAGGCATCATTACAGGGCACATACCCCTGCTTTCTCTGCAGCAGGTGCTGTTGCTGCTGCTGCCGCTAATCCTACTCCCCACGCTGCACCCAATACTCCGCGCCGCGGCAGGTTTCCTCTCTGCAGTGCGTCGCTCCAAGGTCATCCCAGCAACAACTGCTCAGTCACAGCGGCACCAGCCGCTGCAACAACAACAGCAAGAGCAACAGCAGCAGTAGCAGCAGGAGGAGATGCAGCAGCAGCTGCTGCTGCTGAGAGGGCAGCAGAGCGAGGGAGCTCTCACGCTGTGAGGGGGCGAATGGCTTCTACCGCTTGCGGGGGATTCAAAGCGCGCCTCCAGCTCCAGGCGCCGCAGCTGTGCAGCAGCAACACATCTTTTTCAGCTAGCCATTCATGCATGATAGCTAGCTGTCTTCCCATTCAGCGCGGGAAGGAGCCTCACCCACTGGCTAGCCGCCGCCTCACCTAGCTAGCTGTCTCCCGCCCTAGCTTATAACTAGCTGTCTAAAGTCCTAGCCCCCAGCTAGCTCTCTCCCCTTCGAACTCCTAACTAGCTGCCTTCCCTGTTACGTCCTAGCTAGCTGTCGCCCCTCTGGCGACGGCTAGTTGCGCTTTCGGCAGGTGACGGGCGGCTAACTAAGCGCTTCCTTCGGAGATACAGTAGAGGCTAGATCGAGAGACAAAAAGCGCTCAAGAGCTGCACAGGTGCCAGCAGCAACAACAGCAGCAGCAACAGCAGCAGCAACAGCAGCAGCAACAGCAGCACCAACAGCAGCAGCAGCCAGGTGAATGGCGACGTCACAGAACGCGGCAGCAGCTACAGATGCGCACGAAGTGCATGCATGCAGACAGATGGACAAATATAGACCGGCGAAAGCTGCAACAGAAACAGACAGGAAACGGCAGCTGCCCTCACCCCCTCCAAAAAGGCATTCGCTTCGCGCCGACAGTCCGCCACCAAACGCTCCAAGACGGGAGCCTCCTCTGAGCAGCAGCCGCAACAGCAGCAGGCGTTTCCTGCTCATCACATAAGGCGTCTAAAAGCAGCCATGGCCAGCAACGGATCTCACGGACTCTTTGTAGCTGCATCAGCGGCAGCTGCAACAATGCATCGAGCGGCACGCAGCAACAGCAACAACACACCCCGAAGCTGCTGGTCAGAACAGAAGCACCAGCTGCAGCAACAGCAGCATCAGTAGCAGCAACATTTGCGGCAAGCAGGAGTACCTCCTGTATGCCGCTTAACGGCCTCAAGAGAGCGGCTCAAACGGCTGCATGCCTCCCGGCATTCCAACTCGATCTCGTACGCATGGCTATCCATGGCCCCCTCCCCTTGCCGCTGCAGTTTCCGCCGCTGGTCCGGTACCACTGCTGTCAGTGCTGCAGCAGCTGCTGTGGGGGCAGTTTCTGCTGTTGCCTTTGCCCTCCGATATCCCTGTTGCGGTTGCTGCTGCTGCTGTGTCTGCTGGTGCTGGCGCTGCTTCTGCCGCTGCCGCTGCTCCTGTTGTAGCTGCTGCTGGCTTTGCTTCCAAGTCTCTCAATGTGTTAATCGCAAAATCTCAGAATACCATGCCGTATCTGTTGTTGCTGCTGCTCCTCCACTCGCAGGCTCCTTTGCCGCTGCCGCTGCGTCTCTGAAACGTTCCACCTGTTCTGAAGGCATGCCCTGTTGTGGCGATCGACCCCGCTGCTCTCGCTGCTGCTCTTGTTCAAAAGGCAGCATACTTCTGCTGCTGGCAGCTCGGCTGCAGCGGTGGGAAGAGAAGCCGGTGCTCCAGCAGCCGCTGGTGCTCCCGCTGCTGCTGCAGCAGGGATGACTAACGTGCGTCGCGGGCCCCTGTGAGGGCCCCATAAAGGGGTCCTCGCCTCCAAGAAAGGCCTCTGCAGAACAGGCAGCAGCAACAGCAACTGCACCGGCTGTCGCCACAGGGGAAGGCGTAAGGCTTCGATAGCAACTGGAGCAGAAACAACATCAGCAGCTAGCTGCCTTTTTGTGTCATGTAGAGAAAACCTTATTTCCAGTGTCAAAGTGAGGCAACTTTAGGCTTTTCCAGGCTGGCTGTTGCTGTGGAAGACCGCCTCCAGCTGCTGCTGCTGCTGCAGCAACGGCATGCCGCGCTGTGTCCTATCGGCATTGAAGTGGGTGGGCTCCGCTTCAGCTACGGCTCTCTGCATCCCTCACCCCTGTCAGAGAAAACAGACGATTTAAAATGCAGCGCAGACAGACCTGAGGAAACAAACGGGAGGTCTGCTCCTGCTGTGGTAGGTGGAGCAAGCAGCTTCTGTGTCTGCACGCCCTGCTGCCGACACTGGGTGAGCAACAGCAGCAAGGAAATCAGCGTAGCGGTGCAATTAATATACTGGATTGTCATTTTTATTTCCAAGACACAGGCGCTGCCTTCGCACCAGCAAGCATTTCGGCCGCAGCAGCAGCAGAAGCAACGGCCGGGGCGGAGTCGATGAGACTTTGCTGCAGCAGCAAAGTAGCAACGGCAGCAGCACCTGAGCAGATCTCGTAAGCAGGTGCTGCTGTAGATGGGAGCCCAGCAGCATCAGCAGCAGAGGCAGCTGAGCCGTGGACCCAGTGGCGTCGGCTCGTGTGGACTCCGCTGCTCCAGTCGCTTGTGCCTCAGCTGCTGGTGCTTCTGCTTTTGCTGCTGCGGCTGTGGCCACTAGCGTGGCTGCTGCTGTTGGAGGTGGCTCCCCATGGTCAGACTGCTGCGTTCCCCAGGCAGCTATGGTTTTGCACCTGCTGCTGCTGCAGGTGGAGCCCCCAAAGCCGGCTGCTGCGCAGCAGCAACGCCAGCGCAGTGCTGCCAACTACGTCAGGAGGTGCTAGCGGAACTGCAGCTGCAGCGTCAGCAGCTTCTGCAACGCAGATGGCTGACACGTGATCTTCTGTTTCTGCAGCATCTCCCGAGCCGGCGTAGCTGGCGATCTGCCGCTGGTGCTGCCTTGCAAGCTCAGCGCTGGGTGGAAGAACGACTGCGAGCGCTCCTCACAGAAAGGTCGCAGCATCAGCAGCAGCATAACTTGCATCAGTCTTTAGTTGACCGGCTAACGAGTCTTGGCCGGCGCAGCAGGAGCAGCTGCAACAGCAGCAACACCACTAGCGGAAACTTTTGGCAGTTGTTGTGGACCGGCTTTGTTGCAGCTGCTGCTGCAGTAACAGCAGCAATGGCTGCTTCTCCTACGGTGGTCGCGGGGGGCGACTTGGCGGGGGGAAGGGCAGTTCCAGCAGCAACCTCGCGCAACAGTCTCAACAGTTGGGTTGCCTCAAGCTTGCTGCAGTGCAGTGGCAGTGCCCTGTCCTTTTGGGGTGTATGCACGGCTGGAGCACGCATACAACAGGCGCTTGGAATTTCGTGTTCTTCCGTTCTTTCCAAGCCTTTTGGCTTGCTTACAATAGCCGTGGCTTCCAATGCTGCTGCTGCAGCTGCTGCTGCTGCAGGCTTCGCGTGCAGCAGGCTGCAGCAGCTGCACGCCGGCAACAGTATCGGCGCCTCCGGGTGGCTCGAAGCAGCAAAGACTCTGCAACAGGAAACTCGAGGAAAGTGGGGGGGCCTGCTGCTGCAGCACCATCCCCGGGCGTCTTCTTTGGCCCTCACCACCACCAGCAACAGCAACAGCAGCAGCGGCAGCGGCTGCAGGCAAAGTTTGCTGAGGCTTTTTGCGGGGGAGACCATTAATTGTTTGCTGCTCTACTATTTGCTAGGTGGGCGTCTGTTCCGTCTGTCTCCTTCGAGTTTGGTGGCTCCCGGGGCGTTCAGTGACAGGGCTTTGTCTCTATCTGCCTCTACGGTGTACGCGTCAGACACTGAGCGGCGTTTGATTAAGAAGGTGGGGCTGCGCTTTGGGTGCCACACGTGCGGGACCCGATCGCGGAGCACGCGTTGGGTGGCGGACCACCAGCCCCCTACCGCCCAAGTCCTAAACTATGAAAGGACTGGCCTAGGCAGGGTGCTGGGGACGCTGCGAAGGCTGGTGGGGGGCTCGAAGTACTGGCCCCAGCGCCTCTACCCTCACTGTGAAAGCTGCAGCCTCAAGCAGGCCATCGTGGTACGGCGTCAAACAGCGGCTGCTGCTGCTGCTTCTGTGGCCGCTGCCACCCCGCTCACAGTAGCAGCCGCCGCAGCCAAGCTGAGAGAGAAGAAGAATCTTCTGCAGCGGCAGCAGCTTGTCTACAGATGGAAAAGCCTCAGGTTGTGGCATTTCACTGGAGGCATTCTCACTCTTATTCGCTGCGTCGATGCCCTGTAACTCGATTGCTTCCAAGTGTATCTGCCCAGACGAAGTGCGCGTTCTGCCCCTTTCTTGCCGCTACAGCAGCAGCTACAGCAGCGGTTGCAGCAGAAGCTGCTGCTGTAGAATTCCTGTGTTGTGCGCACCATCGCCTTGCCCATCTGGGACACGGCAAGTGTGATAGGATATCCAAGGGTGTCGAACGCTTAGTGTTTCTCGGGCTGGTCGCCAGCACGACCGGCTGAAGCTTACTGCTGGGATTCATCGGCAATAGAAGGAAGACGGTTGGCTCGGGAGGGAGGTTGAAGACCCATCGACGCAAGCGGTGGCTGTGATGGCAGTGGCGTGCATCGATTTTTGTATT
The DNA here is from genome assembly GCF_000499425.1 of Eimeria acervulina. Lineage (NCBI taxonomy): Eukaryota > Apicomplexa > Conoidasida > Eucoccidiorida > Eimeriidae > Eimeria > Eimeria acervulina. The sequence goes on along the minus strand of NW_013548783.1, from coordinate 6,334 downwards.
GTAAGTGCACTGTTTTCAGCAGCTTCCTGCACAACCGGCATGGAAATGTTCATCGAAGTTAAGGGTGCAGCGCGAGCCGAAGATGACGTCTGCTTTCCGTTCACTGCAGTTCCCTTCAAGGGCCCACAGGCCGGCGCTTGAGGGGGCCCCTTGAGGGGGCCCCTAATCCCCAGAACAAGGTGTGCAGATGCCTTTCGCGGCGTCGATGGGAATGCAGACTATTTCTGCCGTCAGCCAGTGGAATCAAACGAAGCCTTGTCGGGTCAGCTTCAACTTGCAGACGATCCCATTATCCCAAGGCAAACAAGCGCAGCGCACAACAGGCGAGGCTGTGGGTGGGTGATGGCATTTCCTTCTTTCTGTAGCCCCAGGAACTTTAAACCCACTGAGCGCCCGCCTCCTAGGACAGCGCATGATGAGCGTCGTCCGCCTCATTGCAGATAGGCAGTTGATAAAACGAAATGCTGGATGTCTCAGCAACCGAAACCTCCACATAAACGCCTGGTCACTGTCACTGTCTGCCACGGATGCCCGGCGTCCAGCAATGTTTTCACGGCTACAGCACGTTCGGCGGAGTCCTAGTGATGTGCGGTGGGCCTGAGCCAACTGCACCGTCATTCGCCTGAGCCTGAAGCCCCCATTGGCAGGGCTTCCACTCTTCTGCACTAGTGCGCGTAGGTTGAAGTTACTTCCATAAAATTTTAAGCCCCGACGTGGAACACTACGAACACCCAACTCAGGAGAGCGCCGTGTACCGCAGCACCCTTTGGGGCGCATGCAGATTCTGTTTGGCGGGACGGCATAATTTCGTATTTGCATTGTTCGAACCACCCCCTGTCGTTCTTTATGAACGGAAACATCCATGGCAAACGCTTTCGCTGTAGTTCGTCTTTCTCTTCTCGTTAGAGCACGTGAGGACTGCACTGGTGGTGAGTTGCAAGCAACTCCGGTATTGCTCGCCTTGGTTTTGCAAAGGAGATGCGAGTGAGATGGGAGGAGAGCGCATGGGAACAAATAAATCGTCCACCCCGAAGGCGAATGCCGCTGGGCAGTTGGTGGCAGGCAGCCCTTTTGTGGGATCTGAGGAAGATGGACGCCGGTCCTCCGTGCAGAGGTTACGGAGGTCCGCTTGCAGTAGATGCTGTCGCTAGCGATGAAAAGCTTATTAGTGGTTGCATTTGCCCCCTTGCCAAAAGAAGTCTTCAGACACATATACCGGAGCACTGGGGGGAAACTGTCGGATAGTTCGTGAGACACGAGTATCAGGACATATGACCGAAGTGAGGATTTTTTCCTAAGCCAACAGCCTACATCTCTTGGTAGCAACATAAGGCGGCAAAGAGCGCGGTGGGCGCAAGAAGCAATGCACGGAAGCAGGAGCCGACTACGGGGCTCGAACCCGCGACCACCAGCTTAAAAGGCTGGCGCTCTACCGACTGAGCTAAATCGGCGGGGTGCTGTGCAGTAGGTAAATGTGTTCCCCTTCGCCTCAAACGGCGTCTGCGCCTTCCTCGTGATAGTGCTGATCTTCGCCTTGTCGATTAAACTATGTCTGCAGCGCCGGTTTTCAGTAGCATCTCCTCTGTCGAACTGCGAACAGTTGTTGTTGTTCGGAGAGGGGGAGTTTGCTGCTGTCGGTCGCAGCTCCCCAGAGTTGTAGTAAATGTCTTTCTGCCCTTTATCCGATTCACCATCTCTTCAAGGGGTTCCTTTTTGTGAATGTACAGTTTTGGCCTTTGTGCAGGCTTTCTTGGGATGTGTTGGGAGGGAGGTCCTGCGTACACTTGGGCGTTATTGCCTTGTCTTCCGTTTGAGGTTTTCTTCTTTTCTAGTTTTTTGTTTTGCAAAAAAGGGGTTGAGACGTGTACGCTTGAGCCCAAAGAGGAGTGCCTTGAACTTGAGTTACCTCCCGACCCCGAAGGGTTGCAACACCAAGCGGCGTTCAGTGAACAGAGATTTGTACAGCGAAGCGCACTCGTCTCCTGCCGCCTCATTGGGGTTGCGCACCCAAAAGGGTTCCTGCTTGGTCAGCTGCACCTATTCGCGTGCGACTCCTCTGACTTTCCTCTGCCTTAGATGTGCAGTTTGGCCACCACCACCGTACAGAGCGCCGCCCTGCCTCTTACGCGAGCGCGCGGTGCTCTGACGATTTTCCTATGTGCGTGTTTGGTGACGGATTCGTTGATGATATTTTTAAGAAGAGCATTCAGCACGCTTTTGGACTCCATATAAGTGAGGCCGGGGATGCGCCTAATGTGTCTCCGAGCAAGACGGCAAATAGCAGGGTTGGTGGTACCCTGAATGTTGTCATGCACTGTCTCGTAGCTCTTTCACTGAGCAATCCCTTGCCTGCTCTGAGTCGTCCCGACACGATCCAAGTGGTTTCAGGAGTCCAGCAACAGAGGGAGGACAAATACGGCGCAGAACGAAAACAGCCTCGACATACCGGTACAACTGCCACGCTGTGTGCAACGAGGTGTACCGAGGACAAGCTGATGCCGAACTGCCAGATCGCAGAAGCGTCTCCTTCCGCTAGCAGCGCTTCCATGAACGCCTTGCCTCAATGAATTCCTCTGTGCGTGAACGCTTGTTGGTTCACTAGCTTGGCTTTACCAAGCCTCTCAGCATGGACGGCAACTCGGGCAATGAATTACAACCTGAATCCATCCTTTTCCAAGAAAAAAGAACGGACTGGAAATGAAGTGTTGTTTGCCTGCACTTGTTGAACAAGCTGAACTGTAGTATCTCTTGGGGCTCTCTAGCAGTAGCTGACGTCCCGTTGTCTCCAGATGAAAAGTGCTGATGCGCTGGGAGCAGCTGTCAGTGAATAGCTGTATGTACTTCGCTGTAAAGTCGTACTACGCATGCCAGCCAAGCCACCGAAATAGTCCTTCATTATCGTACTCTTGGAGATTTTTCGTCGTGAGCGTCAGACGACCACAATCAGTTTGCAGGGTAAAGCGTTGCCATTAAAGCAGTCTCGATACTTTTTTTCTCTCGCCAGACAGCGTAGAGCGCATTCACACATACCAGATACTTCTGCACTCACGGAAACGCTGTGAGCATCAGTTGACTATTTGGTGCTATATCGAGTCTCTGGCTTGGTGAGAGAGGCCTAATTCAACCGTCATATCATTGCCATCAGTTGCTAGGAGGAAAGGTTTGTCGAAATCAGGTAATGCGAGTACTGAGGTTGATGTCAGTTGACTAACGAGGTCGAACCAGGGATTAAGTTGTGGTTTTATGATAGGAGGTAGAGGGACTGGAAGTTCGTGCGAACGTGTACAGGGGTATGCGCCACTCTCTGTTTTCTGCCGAATCCGGCATAGCATCTGCTTCAGATACTCGAAATCATCAGAAGCTAACTGGTTGCATGAAAAGGGAACGCTTTTGTGCTTTTACAAACCACCGGTTCTTGCTTACCTGTTGCAAAGCACGCCGTAGTTTGTGCAGGTGGTCCTACACACTCCGGCTGAATAGAAGCGCATCGTCCATGTGCACATGGACAATGCGCTCCATCCTTCATTGACTGGCCCCCAAGAAATCGTGATTGGCTTCTTGCTGCAGTTGGGCAGGTGCATTCATGAGCCCAAAGGGCATTCACGTGTACGCTAGATTGCTAGCGTGGGTATGGAATGTCTGGAATGCAGTCTTTTGCTCATCGTCAGGATGTATTGGGAGGTGCTAGAAACGCTTCAGCGAAGTCTGTTGATGAATAGACTGATAAACCATGCAAGTGATCAAATATTTCCCTTTCCGAGGCATCGGAAGCTTCCGCTTCACGGTGGTTTTGTTGAGGGGATTAATTCAACGGAATTGCGCCTATTCCCTTTCTTCTTCTTCGCCAGCACCCCACTCTGTCCAGGTGCTAGCAAATTCCAGGTTATTGGTACGAATCTGGATCAGCGCAAATTTAAGTCGTTATGGGCCTGTGGAAGTGTCCGCCACCTCTTTTAGCCCCTTGAGTCTCACTTTGCGTGGGGGTCAAGACATTCCCTTGATTACTTTTTTTCCTCCATTAGCGGCTCTGCTAGTAGGCTTGCTTCTCAATTCCCTGAACTGTTCTCGTACGTCTGTAGCCTCGAATGAGGAGGCCTTCATGATTGCAAAAGAAGCAGATGCACTCCTGGTGGCGTTCCGCGTGGGAGCTGGATCCCGGATGTTGTCAATTGCCGCCCTTCATCTTCTTAACCCAAAAATGAAATTCACAGCCCCAATGCGTTTACGCTCAATATTCGGGTATTTTCCAAGCCCGCTTGCGCCCTTCCCTTTGCTAAAGTTTTGGACGCTGCGCTTTTTCTCCAATGGCGTGTACTTCACCATCTCGGCAACACAAACTCTTGCATCCCCAAGTTCCCTTTGCATGGCCCATCCTATTACCGACTGCTTCGCACCGGGGGGCATCCCTGTAATGAAGCCTGGACATAGAAGCTTCGAATCCACGGTTAAGCTTGCGTTCACCAAGGACTGATACTTCTCGATGCAGCTCCCTGTCGATGGCTTCCGTTGTCTAAGTGTTGTCAGTTCTGCCGTGTCCTCTTCTCTGGCCGAAACGGGAATACACCTGCAGCGCAACGCATATCGGAAGGCTTCCCCAGTCCGGCTTTGCTCTGGAAATGTGGTAACTTTGCTTAGGTGTAGCCACCATTGTTGTACCTTTACTGATAGTAAAGAAGATGCAAAAAGCAGCTTTAGCTCTTTGGGTGCATTCTGGAGAGAAGCATGCAACTCCACAAAGGTAAGGAACCCCTCAGCTGCCCCTAGGCGTCTGTCATATCTAGACGGTCTGGAAAGGCGTAGGCATTCTTCATATATTTTTTTTGCTTTGCTGAGATGTTCCGCTATATGCTATGCAGATACTGCGGTTCTTTCAAAGCGACGACGTTCCCAGACGATAGTCACCTCTCCCCAGAGGGCTGATCTGGACCACTGTCCATTGTGCGAGAAGCGACCTTGGCCTCAGTCAGATTTCAACAAAAAAATTTGGGGAGTACCTAAAGTTTTGTTGGCTTGTATCCTTCAAATCAGCTTCGGCATCAATCAGTGCTGTTCACTATGCCTCCTGCTGTGGAGGTGAGGTTTGCTGCTTTCGCGTGTCCTGATGAAGCATACGATGCTACCAAAGAGAGTCCGCAATCTTACTCGAGGAACTTTGCGAGCTTCCTCTGAAAGAAAGGACGGTAAGAGCTCCAAAACAGCAGTTGACCTCCCCTCCACTTCCTAGACGTTCTGCTCTCAGGAATCCAAGGGCTTGGGCCTGGGGAAGAGGGGGCAGCCTGATATCAGTTGCACACACCTCGTTGCAACCAATGCTGCAAGGTAGCTTCACAGGCAAGCACAACCACAGCTTTGCTGTCTGCACTAAAACTTTACAGAATTTTAGTATGTGTGTGTGCGTGCAGGCTGCCTGCTATGGCCAAATAAGTGTTCATGTAACAGCTTCGGAGAGACCATCCTACAGTTGGCTTAAAAGGTTCGTCAGCCTTGGGCACACGTCTGATCTCTTCCGCAGCCAACTCGTCGTCATTGGGGGCGGAGGGTGGGCAAATAAATTATACGGACTGACAGCGCGCTGTCCCAAGATTATTTGGAGCCTGTGATGCCAACCTGAAAGTCGTCGCATCTGAGCAACTACAGCTGTTCGCAGTTTCTGAGGGAATGCCAGTAGCACGGTAATCCACGTTATATCGACAGGACAAAGAGCTGCACTACCAAGGAGGAAGGCAACGGAGTGACATTTAAGCGGCAGAATGGGTCAGAAGCCTCGCCAGCCCGAAGAAACGCCGGCACACGAGACAGCCTACTACGGTGCTCGAACCCCCGACCAGCACCTTAAAAGGCTGACGCTCTACCGACTGAACCAAATTGGTCGCCCACCGCCGGCCGCGGGGCGAGCCTTTCAAATGGCATCAGCAGCACTGAAAATTAGAGGAGGACAAAAACGTGAGAACACTGTACCTGCGTTTCCAGCGCACTTCATTTAGTGTCTCGGCGCGTTACTCCTGGCTACCCGGAGTGTAATTGCCGATTTAGCTCAGTCGGTAGAGCGCCAGCCTTTTAAGCTGGTGGTCGCGGGTTCGAGCCCCGTAGTCGGCTTCTGTATCGGTGTTGTTCTTTTCTTCGAGTACATGGTTCAATATTCTTTTGCTTAACCCCAAACAATAGTGGTTGCATTTTTCCATATTGCCCCTGCTGGTTGCTTCTCTTCCCCTTATTGCCTAGCCGCCTCGCTTCCTACTTTCGTCTACCTACCTCGCTTCCTACGATCACCTACTTACCCCGCTTTCTACATTTGTCTAGCTGCCTTGCGTCTCGTGATTGCCTGGCTGCCTCG
>NW_013548784.1:0-3986 GCF_000499425.1 Eimeria acervulina | reverse complement strand
TGAGAACACACTGCGCAGGGCCTTGTTGCCTTGCGCTGATTTGCAACCAAACACACTGGCGTTTCTGGCTGGTGGCATCGTGAATTGGGTCCATGGAGGCGGTGGTGCTCTGCACAATTTTTGCGTTGCGGAGCGCCCCTATACATCATGCGATATACTCCCGAAAGATACGGCCAATTCGATCAGATGTTGGGCAAGAGATGTTTTGCGTTGCAGCTATGTAAATGTAAGCGAGATATAGGTCGTTACGTTGCATGCTTCCCATCTTTGTCGGAAACAAAATGCGGAACGCAGCCTGGGGTGTTGCAGAAAAGCACTACGGCACTTCATGCAGATATTGAAGACGTTGAGAGGAAGCATCTTAAGCGTCGTGGACTTAGATAGACACGCGACATTCGCATACAGCTTGTACCACAGCTGGACGCTAAGCAGTGTCCGCGGCAAATACAGTAGCAGCAGCAGTATTTGCGTTGAGGAGACCATCTGCTTGGTAATGCAGGTAACGGCCTTTGGCCATCGGAAGACGTCAATGCGTCGTAAAATTTAACGGGATGTGTGTACCTTACCCAGTACAAGGTGGCTTGCTGGGTGCCCATGAAAAACTTAATCTGCAGCGTCTATGTCTATATGTGCGTAGGGGGATTAGAAGAGGATGGCGAGTGGAAAGATTGGACAGCCGGCGCACTACATTTAACTATGCGGCAGAGGACGGCAGGGTTCCTTTGGGGCGCAGAGCTGTGCAGTGGAGTGATTTGGAAGAGCAGGTTCTTCCCTTGGAATTAGGGTGCCAGATGATCGGAGGTTAGTTCCAGCGATGGCATTTGCCTGCTCCTTCTGGAGCAGGGAGTACGAATCCCTGGCTGCTGTGCCGTGTCACTCACCGGCGCAGGATGCTGTAGTAAGTGTGCATGGAGGTGTGGGTTTCGACGCAGACCCCGCGAGGCCAGCGTCGGCGCTGCTCATGGACCCGCTGCGAGTTGACAGATGCGCGATACAAGCTGTGCGCTGGACGTGTGCTTCCTTGCAAACGGCTAAAGCGCAAAGGTGTGAGTGTCGCATATATTGTAGTGGATTGAGCTGCTCCGGAACACATTCAGTTTGCTCCGATGCACCACAGAAAGTGCGCGACAATTCCCTACTGGAGCAGCTGGCTCTATTGCATCCGAAATGTGATGCGCCAATGCGCTGCATCATTCATCTTAGACTGGTAATGCTGGATGCCAACATACTGAGCGTTTGGATTGGCATGAGCTTGTGTGGCTGTGTGAGAACACACAGCGCTTTGCGCTGATTTGCAACCAAACACACTGGCGTTTCTGGCTGGTGGCATCGTGAATTGGGTTCATGGAGGCGGTGGTGCTATGCACAATTTTTGCGTTAGGGAGTGCCCATATATATCTTGAGTTCAACTGCAGAAAGATAGGGCCTATTAGATCAGTTGTTGTGCAAGCGATGTTTTGCGTTGTAGCTTTGTATATGCAAGCGAGAAATAGCGCGTTAGGCCATATGTTTCGCATCTTTGTCGGAAACAAAATGCGGAACGCAGCCTGGGGTGTTGCAGAAACACCTTATGGCACTTCATGCAGATATTGAAGACGTTGAGATGGAGCGCCTTAAACTCCTCCTCGACGACGGGGACTTAGATGGTCGACAGTCGCATACAGCTGTTTGCTTGCACCACAGCTGGGTGCTACCCAGTATTCACTGCAAATGCAGTAACGGCGGCAGTATTTGCTTCGAGGCGAGTACATGGCTGGTGACGCAGGTCGCTATGGCCATGTTGGCTAGCGGGAGGCGTTGATGCGCCGTTGATTTTTATGGAGTGCAGGAAGGAGGGTATGGTTCTTCCATGTGAATTTGTGGGTTTTCATTATGCTGCCGTAGGAGCTTGGGATAGTGTGCAAGGTGCAGATGCACTCTTTTTCAACGGCCGTGACAGAACGGTCACCAGTACAAGGTGGCTTTCTGGGTGCCCCTAAGAAGCTTAATCTGCAGTGTCAATTGTGATGTTTTTCTGTGCGGTTTAGCAGAGGATGGCTAGTTCCAAAATAGGACAGCGGCCCTAGTGCATTTAACTGTGCGGCAGTGAACGCGTGGGTTCCTTTCTGACGCAAAGCGGCGCAATGGAAAAAAGGTTCCTTCCTAGGAGTAAGGATGCCAAACGATCGGATTCTAGCTCAAGCGACGCCATTCGCCTCATCATTGTGGAGCAGAGCGTACGACTGTGTGGCTACTGTGCCGTATCCCTTTCCGGTGCAGGGTACCGTAGTGCATCAGCATGCACATGCCGCAGAACCGCCAGCACGCTGCTCAGGGACACGCTGCGAGTTGCCAAACGCTGTGCGCTGAACGTGTGCTTCCTTGCAAACGGTCATAGCGTAATGGTGTGAGTGTAGCAGACATTGGACTGTGAGTTACTTCGGAACACATTCAGTATGCTCCGATGCACAACAGAAAGTGCGTGAAAATTCACTACTGGGAGAGAGACCGAGATTGCAAACGCAATGGGGTGTGCAGATGCGCTGCATCCGGCACTGTAGACTCTTTATGGTGGATGCCAACCTGCTGAGCGTTTGGATTGGCTTGAGCGTATGTGGCTGTGTGAGAACACACAGCTCAAGGCGTTATTGCCCTGCGCTGATTTTGCAACCAAACACACTAGCGTCTACGGGTGATGCGGTCGTGCATTGGATCTATGGAGGCGGTACCGCGACGAACCATTTTTCCGTTAGCAGCTGCCCATATATATTAGGCAATTTACTCCCGAAAGACGAGATTTATTGGATCAGTTGTTGGGCAAGCGGTGTTTTGTGTCGCAGCGTTGTAAAGGCAGACGAGAAATAGGGCGTTAGGCCATATGCTTCGCATCTTTTTCGGGAACAAAATGCGGAACGCAGCTTGAGCTGTTGCAGAAACGCGCTACGACACTTGATACAGATACTGAAGAACTTGAGAGGAAGCGCCTTAAGTGTCGAGGAATTGGATAGATGCCCGACAGTCGCATGCAGCTGTTTGCTTGCAACCCAGCTGGGTGCTAAGCGGTATGCGAGGCAAATGCAGTAGCAGTGGAAGTATTTGCTTTGAGGAGAATATATGGATGGTAATGCAGGTAATGGCCATGTTTGCCATCGTGGGGAGCTGAAGTGCCATGGAGTTTTAACGGAATGCAGGAAAAAAGGTATGTTTGTTCTGTGTGGATTCGTGGGCATTCGTTCATCCTGGTATGCTGAGCTTGGGATAGTGTGCAGAGTACAGACGCACCCTGTTCCAAAAGCCGTGACGGAACAGTACCCAGTACAAGCCGGGTTGCCCTAAACCCATAAGGAATTAATTTTATTTGCAGCGTATATCTTTATAGGTGCGCAGGTGGTTTAGTAGACGATGGCAAGTCTAGAGATTGGACAGCGGGCACAGTACATTTAACTGTGCAGCAGTGAACGCCTCGGTTCCTTTAGGGCGCAGAGCTGTGCAGTGGAGTGATTTAGAAAGGCAGGTTCCTTTCTGGGAATTAGGACGCCCGGCGATCGGAAGGTAGTTTTAGCGATGGTATTAGCCAGCTCTCTGTGGAGCAGAGCGTCCGATTCCGTGGCTGCTGTGCCGTATTACTCTCCGGCGAAGGATACCGCAGTGGGTGGTAATGGAGGTGTGGGTTTCGACGCAGACCCGCGTCAGCGCTGCTCATGGACCTGCTGCGAGTTTACAGATGCGCGATACAAGCTGTGCGCTGGACGTGTGCGGCCTTGCAAACGGTTAAAGCGCAAAGGTGCGAGTGTAGCATATATTGTAGTGGATTGAGCTGCTCCGGAACACATTCAGTTTGCTCCGATGCACCACAGAGAGTGCGCGACAATTCCCTACTGGGGCGGGTGGCTCTATTGCATCCGAAATGTGGTGCGCCAATGCGCTGCATCATTCATCTTAGACTGGTAATGCTGGATGCCAACATACTGAGCGTTTGGATTGGCATGAGCTTGTGTGGCTGTGTG
>NW_013548785.1:0-4986 GCF_000499425.1 Eimeria acervulina | reverse complement strand
GGAGGGCTCTGAGAAGAGCTCTCTCCACATCCACATTCTATACAATGCAATGTGGGGAAGCGTCATGTGGGACGCGCCTAGGCTATGGGGACAACGCATTGATGCCAATACGGAATACATCGCACCAAGCTTTGACGAAAAACAGCCTTGCTTCCGACTCAGCTGGCATTTTTAATCCACGCCAGGGTATCCACGCCAAGGTGTCCACTCGGCCCAATCCGAGTTTCTAATAGTCTCGACGCATGTCCTATCTGCGCTCTGGTGTGCGCACGCATGCTAAAAAATCAATCTGGATTGGTACGCATGACCCTCCCGCCGACCAGCTTCCCCGCAGCCGTTAGACATGGCGCGGCTTTACAGCAGCCAGCATCAGGACAGAGTCCATCACGTAGCTTCGCGGCATCTTAGAATCCCACATCCCTTCTGTACGGCGCTTTAGAGTGAACGCTATGTAAGCCAGCATGCAACCAACAAGTTCTATGCAAACGCCCTTCCCTACCGCAGATGAACGTACTCACAAAATGTTGGCCACATACAATATGGTACAGTGCTACACCTACACAACGTTGGGATATGCGTGCAGTGTCCACGTTGCAGAAAGTTTCCTCTGTCTCCTTGACGCGTCGCCAAGAAGCCCAGCTGACGCTGACGCGTCGACGATCCTCTTAATCAAGGCATGTAAATAACGCCGTATCTTGCATGAGCAGCGATTCATGAATCCGCAGTTATTTACCCTGCGCTGCCGCATACCTCTGATGACGGCTGCGCGCTGCCCAGCAAACCCAAGCACCATCGCACAACCACAGGCACGCACGCGTGACGCAAACCAGACACCCGCTTCCAGACCTTCCTGCAGCTCATCAATGCAAGCAGTCAATGTCTTTAATCACTCCCACTAACGCTTCGCGCCGCGCCCGCGGCGCGGGGCGCTGCCTGCTGGTGGAGAGGCTGAGGACGCAAACCAAGCAGCGCAAGAGACTGCACAACGTTCCCTATTGCATTTTTAGAGGCTTCCAAATCTTCACCGATCATGCGCACTGCCAGTCACTGCATGCACAAAGGCTCTACACGAGTGCAGTATTCCCCTTTCTGTGGGCCATCGCTTCAAGATTGAAAAACATGCTTTACTTCGCAGAGACACATGAGCACAATTGAGAGACGCAGGGGCACCGTAGCTAGCTTTGCGTGAGGTCGAGATACAGTGCACTTCTTGCGCTGTCTTGCTCAGACTGCTGTGAGGGTAGCTCTATTCCCCTCTTGACTCGACGTGCACATCGTGCAAGCTCGGCAAGTCGAACAGGCTACCAACACAAGCCTAAGAGTCACCATCTTCAAACAGTAGACAAACGAAAATAGTACACTGCTGCCAGAAACTACATTTGCGGCACTCCGAACACAAACGCATCCGCATTACAGTTGCCGTCGTAATCCAAATCCCAACGTGCACGGCTACCCATGACAGTTGCACTACTAAATGCACCAAATTTAAATAGAGTTGATCCGCAGAGCTCCGACACCCACATGCAGCAACCATGCTTGCTAACCTCTCTGGTAAGTCGTTTTTCTTTCAAATATTGTTTGTTTGCTCCCAGGTGTTTCCGGAGGATCAATGCAAAAACTCAGCAGCTGTTCCCAGAGTTAGGATGCGTCGTATAACATACCTAACATGTCTGTCAGGGTTAAATGCTCGCAAGCGTGAAGCCGAAAGGTTCACTGCAAAGCCTATAAAGCTGATGCTCTCCCGCTAGGCTCCCTTCCACACAGTGCATCTCCAGCGACTCGTGTACGACAGACTACTTTAGCAAGTGTGGGTGCGTCTTCTGTCTTCCGCTCCAGCAGACGCGTATGTTCATAGGCGTGCGCACTCCCCCTTCCCTCCTGCTGGCACACGGTGACAGCAACAAAAAAGCTGTATGGTTCGGTCAACGAACTCCAATTCAAGGCGCAAACGTGCCATGCGCCTGCTTTCAAACTGCGAAAATGGGCAACCACACCCCGCAGGGAAAGGCTTCGCATCAAGTGCCGCTGATACGTTGGCAGCGATTGAATGGATTCTGCTTGCCTTCGCGCAATCGGGAGTCTCGTTCCTAAACGACTACCTAAACGACTATCATACCCGATATAAACCCCGTGCACCACACATTCTTTTGGAACTCTTCAGCTACCAGGAAGCCAATAAAAATTACTGTCACATTCTACAAAGACCGCCTCCCTTTGAGCAGCACGCAATGCCCTGTGCTATGGCCTGTGCAATACCCTGTGCTTTGCCTGCTCAGCGTCGAAATGGGATTGCGGAAAACATCGCAGAAGTCTCAATACGCCAGGTGCTAGCAGCGCCCCAATCTAACCTTCCCGCGAAAGAATGTTTCCGTGGCCGCCTCAGCTAATTCAAACGATGTGCATGTTGGACAATGTTGACTGCTGCTTCACCCAAACAGCTTCTACGCTAGTGCTGGGTGGCCTACCCCAAAACTCGACCTGCTGGCGGCGTACTTCCTGGGACCCATTTGTGTGTTTCCGGTTGCTCCCTCTAGCGGGCACGCGGGCAGGACCACAAAAGGCAAGACTTATAACGCGTAGAGTCTCAACGGCTGAAAAATTGAGAGCTCGAAGTGGAAGCGGAACCTACCTCACATCAGGCTCAGCTGCCGGTATTGGTCTATGCTAAGCCACCTACAACAACAAATATATAGCACTGAAATGTTCTTAGCCATCTCGATGGGTACCCACGCTTGCTCCCTCCTGTGCAGAGCCTTATCAAAACAGGCCCATCCTTGCAGCACACTATACCTTTTGCGCTTTCGCTAACCAGCTCGTCAGCAACCGGAAGTCAAAACACAAAGCTACAGCCACCAACCCCATCGCAGCGTCAACCACACAGCCTCGATTCAACTTGTATTTCTATTCGCCCCCTATGTGGCAGTGTGCGTTGCGAGCTATGCGGGCTTGCATGAGACCAGCGACTCGTGCGCACCTTCCCGTCGCTAACACATATTCACACCAGCGCTTGCATAAAAGTAACCATTTGTGTTTGGCCACGCCCGAAATGGAACCGTGCTGCACCTACACAGCGTGTCGATGCGCGTCTACATTTCCCCCCTGCAGAATGTCCATGTGCTCGTCTTCATGCGTGGCTGTGGGCCCCAGGTGACGTCGACGCGCCGTCTATACCCTGAAATAGAAGTATTCAAAGCTATCCACAGAATGCCACTGCCATTCTGTCCTGAGCAACAAGTTAAGGGTTCACAGTTGTTTACCTTTAGCGCCCTAATGCTTCTCATGATGGTAGCGCGCAGACCAACGATCCCAAACGCCATCTGACAACTACAGGCGCGAACCCCTGCGTCTGATGCGGTGAAATATAGTCCTTTCCGCATTGTCCTGCGCTTCACCACTGCAGGCAGCCAATGCCTTGAACCACTCCCACTGACACTCAGTGCCATGCGCGAGGGGCTGCACACTAGCGGGGAAGCTGAGCCCGGAGGGCAAGCACTGACCGAGATCAAAGCGTCCCAGCTTGCATGTTTAAGGGCTTGGAAGCCTTCACCGCCCATGTGCGCTGCCCGCCACTGCGTTGACAAAGTTTCTACAGTCGTGCGTTGTTTTCTTTCCCTTGAGAGCCGTTTCACAGTTGGAAGACGTATTCTGCTTTGCAGGGACGCATGAGCACCCAGGAGAGCCCAAAGTGCACCCCGATTAGTTTTGCGTGAGGCCAGCACGCAGCGCCTTACGTGTGCCGTCTTGCATACACTGCTGCACATTGCTGCTAGGACAGCTGCGCTTTACTCCCCACTCCACCTGCAGATCTCACACGTCCGACACGCCTAGCGCTCGCGCAAGCTGCCAACGCTGATTTGGACTTTCTCTGCTCGCGTCCATCCCGCGACGTCATTGTATGCCATGGTTTGGGTATGGTCTTTACAATGTATTTTCGACGACAGATGGCTAGCACTGTAAAGCGTCTAAGTGCTTGTATATTATTAGACCTTGCCCATAGCCTCCTTGTATCACCATGTACCAACGGAGTTGGTGCACCCCGACAGCAGTGCAAACATTTAGACGAACAAATATCGAAGTCGTCTTCCTCAACCACGCCAACAACGAATTGATTACGTTGTTGCTATTGGTTGCTTCTGCGGCGCTCCGAAGACGCGCGCGTGCGCGTTCCAGGGGACCCCATAACGCCCACGGCGGCCCCCATCCGGCTACCAGCCATGTGTCTACCATCCTTCAGCACCACAGCGTCGCAACGCTCTCTACGGACATGTTGGAAATCACGTACTTTCTCCTGAACCCAAACCATGGCATACAATGACGTCGCGGGATGGACACAGGCAGAGAAAGTCCAAATCTGTCGCAACTCTAGCAATACCAAAGTCCCCAGTGCACAAGCAACGCCCGTAGTCTCCAGACACGCGCCGTCAGAACGTGCACACCGACCCGCTGTCAGCCTAGTATGCACCAGCCTTCTTCTCAGCAGCCACAAAAAGGCACAGCCTCACAAGGCTCTCTACAGACTTGTTGGAAATCACTTACTTGCTCCTGAACTCAAATCATGCCACATGAAAACGTCGCGAGATAGACCCGTGGAGAGATAGTCCAATCCTGCAGCATTCCCAGCACTACCCAAATCCCCAGAGCACAGTCATTTTCCGTGGGCGCTCGACATACGGTCTCCGAATGTGCTCACCGAACCGCTACTTCCATCTGAGTCTGCGCCACCCTTTCCCACAGCAGCCGCAAAATGGCACCGCCTTAAAACGTTTGCTATAGGCTCTTCTGTCTTCGGTCACACTAACCTGCCCCTAATCGTACGCGAGTGATGCACATGTGCATCCTTTGAGCAAACCCACTCAACTCAACCCACACTATCGATTTTTGGCGGCACGACGCCGCAGCCTAACAACCCAGTAAACCTTAACCTACAAGGCCGACAGCTCGGTAACCGCAAACCAGCCTAGCAACAGCAGATTCAAGCAGGATGCA
>NW_013548786.1:0-4476 GCF_000499425.1 Eimeria acervulina | reverse complement strand
CCTGGTAAAAACGTTTTTGGCTGGATGGGATGATGACACCGGAGTCGTTCCAGTGAGGGGTGGCGAGTTTTTAGTTGCCTACATGGAGACGGAAAGATCCTCACCAACCCTCTCGTTTCGTGAGGAAAAAAGGCCGAAATATAGCGGAAGATTTCAGGGAGATTGTTTACACTTTTAACTTTTTTTTGCATAGAACGCCTGCACAACTATGGAGTGGCCTTCACCAGGCCCCTCGGTTGCAGTGATGGAACTTGCTCTTCGCGACTGCTTCTCATAACCATAACGCGGTACCAACTGTAACGAAGGTCTTCGGCCTCAGCGGAGGACCGTCGTGAGCTGCAATAGGCTCAAGATACTTAAGAGCTCCCAAGAGCTGACCTTCCCTCCAGTCTCCCGATGCATTGTGCACAGCTCCAAAGAGCAGGTGGCCTGTAGTGATTTGCAGCCCACCATGCTGCAACTGCTGCTACAAGGAAACCCCACCTGCATTCATATTCAAGCCCATTTTTCTCCTTGCGCTAACACTAGAAATAACTGTTGAACACTTGGTTGCCCTATGTAGCCACTTTGAACACTAGTAAACTTGCATGCATTAATTCCCGACCGGCAGTGTTCTCAATAGGGTAGAACGAAGGAGACAGACTGAACGTAGTCCCTCATTAAAAGCCTGTACCATACCATTGTTCTCCTCAGTGGGTCGATGGAAGCGCGCCCCACCCAATCGAGTTCCAGTCTGTGCGAGTCGGTGGGCGAGAACAAATTCTGTGCTTGTCAACTGCTCCAGGTGGGCGACGCAACAGTTCCCTAGGCTTGTTAATCTCACCAGAAAGATTTGGATTCGGAGGCCCTCCCTTGTTTTTATCAGTGCACCGGGCCCCACCACCAACAGGCAGTTTAGCCTTGGGCATCTGCAGAGCGGCAAAAGAGATGTGCAACTGTCCGTGACGCCAATGGGATCCCAGGGAGAAGTACCCCAAAACTCTCTTTCTCCAGGGTTGTACACTTACGAACAGGATTTCAACCGCATTAGGTGTTGCGTGGTCGCAGGTCCGTAGAATGGTCATAACCGTCCACTCGATACTTTAATTATTTTGCTGATTTCAAACCTGCATTTACATGGGAATGCGTTCGCGTATAGGGCGTACCGGTGGTTGCCGGTGGGGCAACGCCCATGCCGACACAGCCCCGTGAGCCCTCCTCCTCACGCGAACTCAACCATAAAACATTGTTCACCCTTCCCTGTACTGCCGTATCATGCCAAATCCGCTTGCCGCAGCATCTTAATATCCCTCTGCTGGGGCGGCTTTGCGTCTCGTTGAGGGCAAGCCCTGCTGCCGCCTAGGCGACGCAATACACCGCCGGATTTCGATCGTTAGCGTGACGAGAATAGGCTGACCGCAGGTCGCTAACCATCAATATGAGCAAACTATTGTAGAGGCTTTAAGGGCATTTAAACCCCCACATTCATGTCAAGAATCTGGGGACCCCGTAGAGCGCCTCCATTGTCGAACGTACGCCGCTTAGTAGTCAGGGTGCCTCGCGCGCTACCTACACGCCTAATAAGCGCTCCAGGGCGTGCATGGTTTCTCATGCACCTTCCGAGTGCTATCATCGCAGCGCAATTATCATGAATAATGAATGGGGCCGCGCTGGCGCATTCCTGGACGTCCCGTGACGGTGCCGGGGTATCAGCGCTCACACAGGGTATGTAGGAAGGTAACTACACAAAACCCCATTCAAAGGCCCTTACAAACAAGCGCAGCACGCCGAATACAATGCCTCACCACCGCATGACAACTTTTGAATCACACCTCTCAGCAATAGACCCAACCTTACCAAATAACTTTCCTGTTCGGTGACATCGGCCCGACGGCCAGTATGCTCGCGCGTTGGCCCACTTCTGGTGGGAGAATCAGGTGAAGCTGCGCCTTTGCAGGCAACTCACACTTCTGCCACAAAGTTAGGCAGAATGCCGCTAAACTAGAGTTACCTTTATGTCTTCCAGCCTGAATAATCACTCTAGTTGGGGGAAAACTAAACTATGCAGCAAGCCCCGCGGAACTGCGGCATCTTCGAACCCTCGTCTTCCAGGCTCAAGAGTATTCAGACGAGCGAAGAGCTATTTAGTATTTGCCTAGAGAGCAAAGCAATTGGCAATTGATATGTGTGAACACTTCAAAAGTGGACGTCGGCCACTGGCTGGATAGAGGCAACTCAGGCCGACGCTGACCGTGCTGAACTTCACATTTGAAGCCTTCTTGGCTTACAGTAAATTCAACACGCTTAAGGCGGTTGCATGGTCTCATTGCATATTTTTTATACTCTCACTTTTCTGCCTACTGAAATTGCATCAAGGGAGTTTTCCCCCCCATATCCGCATCAAATCCCGAGATCTAGATTGGAAATGCACACCCCACAATCGGTGCGCGTGAATCCAGAACATATCTAACGGGCACGGTTGTGTCGCCGTGTTTGTAGTGAAGCGTTCACTACACAAAGTACTGTGATCGAAAAGTGCCACCTACACCTTTAAAGTGTTCACCGCAGAAACAACCAAGCTTAAAGGCACACTAGCCAGTAGTTTGGGTAGTCTCTACTGTATTACTACTACTAGTGCTGCCGCTGTTACTGCTGTTGTTGCTACTGCTGTGGTCGGTCTCCGACTCGGAGACGGAATCCTCGCTGCTGGTGCTTCCCAGTCGCGCCAACTCCCGGTGCATCTTGAACAGAGGAGACCCTGAAGAAATGGACAAGCAACGAAGCAACGAAGGGTTACAACATGAAAGGGTTACGGGTCTGCACGCACTACTCCAGAGGCCAACCAACGGTTAAGGACGCTCCCTATAGAGTTGCTGCTCAGAGACGAGCCTAGCCGAGGGTCCAAAGAGACCCACTCAGTCGATCCGAAACTCCACTGGGGGGCAATAAGCGGCCTCCTACGGAGAAAATCGCAAACATTTAAGCCGACAGTGATTAACGAGACGGAATGGCTACCTCCTACTCAGCTGTACAGGCTAGGCCTTTAGCAAAACAAAATATATATATAGGTTTTCTAAAGCCAGAAAGCTATGCCAAAGCCCAGTGTTCACGATTCAGGGTTCAGGGCCTTCGACATACTGTTAGGATGACGATTACTTGAGGGGAGCCTCAGCACAGGCTGCGGGGGTCCAGAACAGTGACGCCACTGCTCTGTACAGTTTCAGGGCATAGCAAGAGAGGGAAGCAGGAAATAATAAGAGAGGAACGTCGAAGAGAAGCAGAAAAACACAAGGCAGAATAAAGGCAGAATAACGTAAGCAGGCACGACCAAGGTGCGCGAGACCAGGCAATTCTTGGGCAATTTACTTTTCAAGAGAAAGCAAAGGCAGTGGGAGGAAGTGCCAGTAGAGCAGAAGGAAAACAAACTGGCATGCACCTAAGTGCATGAAGGCATCTTGCATATCACACAACTAAACATGCTGCATCTCAGCAAGGAACAGCAAGGTGGGTTCACACTGTTGGGGGGCCGCCCACAGCTGGATGACTAACGACGAGACAAGAGAATTCAGCGGCACTGCAAGAGAGTCTAGGGAAGCGGCGGAAAAAAGACAGGAAACGAAAAACCACACCAAAGCTATGCAGCAAGCAGTAATCCCGCGGGATGGAGAAAAAAGGAGTGGTAAGGAGACGTGAGATGAATTGCCACGTGGGGACAACGGTGCCAAGGAAGTGAAGCCAAGGCCAGCGGAGCTGCGCACGGAGACCAACTTCCGCACGCTCATGGGAAAGAATGCCGGGAGAGGCAGACACATACAGTGCGAGACGAAACCAAGGAATGGAAGTGTCTGACCCCAGTTTAGCCCTTAGTGCGGACCGTGGCCGTAATTCTGAAAGCTAAAACCTACCCCGTACAAGCTTAGTGTTAAATCTTGTGTATTAGGCAGCGGTTGAGGAAGTGAAGCCAAGGCCAGCGGAGCTGCGCACGGAGACCAACTTCCGCACGCTCATGGAAAAGAATGCCGGGAGAGGCAGACACATACAGTGCGAGACAAAACCAAGGAACGGAAGTGTCTGACCCCAGTTTAGCCCTTAGTGTGGACCGTGGCCGTAATTCTGAAAGCTAAAACCTACCCCGTACAAGCTTAGTGTTAAATCTTGTGTATTAGGCAGCGGTTGTGTTAAGAGCGTTCACATGTACCACTCAGAAACGAGAATTCGAAAAGGGTGCCGGCAAATACCGCGCATGCGGCTCACCGTAGTTTTCTGGAGTGAGAGTTAGAAGCATGCCAAGGTCTATCCTCTGCGCATCTGCCTGGGTCTCATCATCCAGAGGCGTCAAACCCAAACCAGCAAGACGACCCTCGTGTAAAAGCATCTGAACATAGCACCCGCACTCGCATTTTACGCCCCAAAGCATATCATCAACATTGATTAGTCTGCAGTCTCAGGAGGAGGGAAAGGTGGCCAAAGGCCCACGAAGGCCGAAACTTCCAATAT
>NW_013548787.1:0-4751 GCF_000499425.1 Eimeria acervulina | reverse complement strand
CGCACGTCCCTTATGCGCAATCGAGCATACTTCAGGCCTTGCTGCTCCCTCCATAGTTTGTTCGCCTAAAGGACAGCAAGCGAGAAGCCGTAGCGCAAGCCTGGGGCGGACTCTCATCAGCACCAAACGTGAATTCAACCTACTTCCTGCATGGACGTCCACGGCATGACAAATGCAAGCTAAGGCGCGCCTTCTCCTGCCACGGCCAACAATGTGCAACGCTCACCCTGGGAAAGCCGCTGCTCGCCTGCACCACCCGTCTCTAAACTAGCAGCCACTCATGCAACCTGTGCAGCAATACTGTACTGGCACAGCGACACAGGATGACGTAAACAATGCATTCTGGTGTCGACAGACCCAACCAGATCTACGATGTTTTCGTTTTATAAATGCACTCCAGGGTCCTGGGAGTGCAACACCATTCCAACCACAGTAGTTCATCGTTAATTCTGATTAGCATACATGCAAACCAGCAGGCCGAGCATGGCACTAACATGCACCCGTCTCCTCAACGCTTCACTTGGAGGTGTCTCAAGAATCGGTGACACGCACAATTCGACATAAACCCTGCACAGGCAGACGACAGTTGCATTTCTCGTCCTACTAAGCTGGATGCAGCAGCTCGCTCGATCCTGCAGACAGGTGAGACACTGCGAATGGACTTTTTCTAACGTGCTGCCTCAAGAAACCCAGGATACGCAGCAGAAGAGCACAGCAAAAAGGCGCTCATCCATAGCAAATGCGGTCGCTTCTGCGCGCGGCCTTCGCATCAGCATACACCAAAACGCATAGTCGAGTGCTGTAACAAAAACGCGAACTTGATAAACCGTTGTGGACACTTACTGCCTACGGAGGTCGGCTTCGCGCTGCATTCGCAGTGTAGTAACATTATGCAGCCTAGCAGCTTGTGCGCTATACTAGATCCTGGGAGCATCGTCCATGACAAGAAGGAACGTAGCTTTTACTGACAGTATCCGCGGGACTAGCATGAAGAGCAACATACTTTCTTCAACAGCATAAAACCAAACCTGTGTGAAATCAGAGGTATATGCGCAACCCCACGGCATGCAAGCAAACAGCGACAGAGCAAAAATTGAAGGTGCTGGCTCGAGTAACACACAACAGTTTGCTCTTAACGAAGCATCAGCGTATAAAACAATTGTTGAACAGTTTCTCTGCACTCAACTGCTGTGCTGTCCCCGAATATTGGTTTGCCTCCAAATGAACTGCTTCCAGTACAGGCAACAACAAATCATTGCACAACACTCAGTAATCGCACTGAGCGCCAAGAAAAGCAAGAGGCCAATACGACACGATCATTTGCAAACACGAAGTCCCACGCAGCCGTTTGCCGTTGCTTCAGCGTACAAAGTCCAGTCCGCATTCCATGTTTAGCGTTCGCAATTCAAAACGTCTTTGAGACGCTGCGCGTGTCGCTTCTCTGCAACATGGCGCAATTCCGTCCTTGCTAATCGCTCTATAGTTTTTTCGCCTGGAGGACACCAAGCGAGCCGCCGTAGCGCGAGCCTGAGGCCATCTCATTAGCTGCACGCGTGGGCTATCCCTTAGATCCGACTTACTCTCTGCACGCAGGTACATCACCCAGAGAATTCAGGCTAAGGCGGGCCTCCTGCAGGCGTGTCCCACAACATCGAACCCCAGCAGCGCCCGCCGCAGAACCGGCATCGATTCGCGCAACGTCTACGGCAACGCACTGCAGTACCTGAGTGTGTCTTGAACAGCGCAATGATGGGCTGGCAAGCCCTTGGCCTAGACGCTACTAAGGCAAAATATTTGCGCGAGGCTTACGGATTTTCGAGCATTCCCTGCCGAAGGTCCACAGCAGCTTGCCATTTAGCCTGATTGGAAAACATCCAAATCTGCATACCAAGCCTGGCATTGACGTGCATCCCTCTGTGCAGCACGTGCCTGGAAAATAGCTCCATATAGCTCGACAACCTTCACACACAGTGCCAAGCAAATCTTGTTGAAGACGAAACCGAAATATGTCACCATACTATTCTTGATTAAGCAACTCGCTCATCATAGCAGACCGGCCATACATTGCGAATGAACCTTTGAGGGCATGCTGCCTCGTCAACTTCTTATGGGGTTGGTTTGTGTGACTTGTACGGGGTGGCGTGCGTTGGAAGACAGGCATTGCCTACATTACAGCATTGTGAAGGAGATGGGTTTGCACAGCTCTTCAGACACATACGGACGTTTAACTATTGTATGCACAACCCCTCTTTCTCTGCACCAACTCTACGTCATTGGCATAGTGCAATCCCTGACGATGCTTCATTACAAGCAGCAACTCTATGTCGTTCCAAGAAGTGGCTTACTTTCTAAATGCATCACACCAGCCGCGCCAAAAATTAAACCAGGTCCCCCACCACAGCCAATTCGGGCGCGCTGCCCTTAGGCCGGCATCTCGACAGCACCACGCCTCCAGCTTGGCTATTGTGAACACCTTCCTTATTTGCGCAGGATACACGCTCAGTAGCACAAGGTCCTTTTACACTGCAGTCTCCACCCTGCAAAAGCAACCCGCAGCCCAGTACGCGCAAACCACATCCAGTTCACACGTACCACGCCCTGCCACACTGCACAATTATTTTGCTTCGTTCCGCCTAGCTTATTGAGTTGTACGCGTGAACCCTGGCAGCAACCTGCTAGCTTTCGTCACAGGCGAGCGCACGGCCTGGAGAAAGTCGCAAGCCATCTACCGCAATGCAAGTAAGTTGCTGGCACCGTTAGAGAAATTGGGAATCTGCCAAACAAACACAGCGTCGCCTCCGTGTGCGGGAATCACGGCCCAACATGTCCGTACTGCCGCTCTGAGATTATCTAAGATCCATATTGCCTGTAAAACCCCCATGCATTTGCACGTAGCCTCGAAAAGCGAAAGCAATCCTCTCAAACACAAGGTAGAGCTATCTACGGAACGAATACCCGCCACGAGGCCAAAGGGCACGCCACAAACCAGCCCTCCTGCTGCTACGCCTAGCTTCTTTAGCAGCCCTGCAGGCTGCACCTTCTATGTATTTCTTGTTTCTTCGCAGTCAGAGAAGCCAGAACCAACACTGTCTCAACGCAACATCCGCGTGGTAGGCGCACTCTTTCAACTGACGCATAGGATCTCAGCCGGCTCCCCTCATGCAATGATTCTCAGCTACGTGCGCAATAGCTTTGTATCCCGTGTCCATTTACGAAGAACGCACAAGTAATAAAGACGCACATATCACCAACCCTGATGTGTGCAAGACAGGGCCACACTGCTTCCAACACCTACCTTGGAATACGATATACTTTAACAACGCTCTCTCAATTACCATCATATCCAACTGCAGCTGCTTTTCTGCATCTGCACAATTTCAGTGCATCAACTGCTTTGCGGTTCCGCCGCGAGTAATCATCAAATCTCATGGTACGAGCGACGCACCTCCTGAGAAGGTGTGAACTCATGCAGGCGTTCAATAGCTGGCGTTTCCTATCCCCCCAGTTCCCAGTCCAATGCGACCAGGCACGTACTACTCCTCGCTTCGCATGATATACCTGTACCCCACGTCCCACTTACCTTCTCCTGTACACACCCAACACCTCGATGTCTCCATCGTCAACCTTGCGCGCGTCCGGGCAGTTTATATGTAGCTTGCTCCCGTGAAGACTCGATTCACCCGCTCCTGCAAAGCACCAAATGTGGCATGCTGGACCCACGGGCTGCAGAAACCGTCCACCTTCCAAATAGTGGCGACACTAATTGCCACTTGCCCTGCATTCAAGTCGGCGCGTGCCTTCTCACCCACTCCTCGGATGGTATGCGTCTAGCACGTGTTATAACCATCATCCTTACCATCATGCACCCAACACATAACGCCTCCACACTTCCCAAGATTGATGCGCTCTGTTGGCCACCGCACAAGATCATATTTCATCCAAAACACGTTCAAATCATCCTGACCGTCATACCGCTGGCAAACGAGCGAAAAATGCCAGCTACCCCACCACTGAACACCCAAAGCCAATTCGGCGAACGGACTACTCACAGTGCTCTTCTGACTCACGTCCTCCTGTGCAGACTCAACGACACAACGCTTCCCTCCTCAAACACGCTCGCTGCTCAATCTTGACATTGCTGTGTGCCGGAACGACGGTGGCGGTGCGTTGATGCAAAACACTACCTCGAGGTGGCCTGCTACACGCACAGGCTTCACAAATCGTCGACCTTACGAACGCTGGCGCCGCTGATTGCCACTTGCCCTCCATTCAACTCGCCGCTTCCATCCTCACACACTCCTCGGATGGTATGTGTCTAGCGCCTCTTATTATACCCATCATCCTCACCAACACGCAGCCAACACCCAACACCTGCACACTTCCCAACCTTCCTGCGCTCTCCTGACCACCCCACAAACAGAACATACTCCATCCCAAACACGTTCGAATCGCAGCACCCACACCGTCCTTCTTCCTGCCATCCACACGTAGCCCTTCATCTCGCGGCTCTGCCTCCAGCGCTACATTCCACAGCTCCAACGACGCACCCTGTCATCCTCCATTGCAACGCTCCTCGCCAAGCAGAACACCTTGCTCTCCGACACCAAACCATACTGCATGCGAAACAACACGCTACCTCCACAGCACGTCCCACTCACTTCCTGCACACACCCAACACCTCGATGTCTCCACCGTCAAACTTATGCGCTGCCCGGCAGCTTATATGTAGCTGTCTCCCGTAAAGATTAGTT
>NW_013548788.1:0-4531 GCF_000499425.1 Eimeria acervulina | reverse complement strand
GCTTTTCGTGTCCTGCAATTGGCGTTGAGCTTATGGTTGGTTCGCTTGCCGTGGTAGAAACCGCTTGCGTCTGTAGGCAGGAGTGTAGGTAATATGTGGCTTGGAGGCAAGGGACGTGCATGCGTGGAAATCGCGGCGTCATGCAGTGCTTGCGCGTGTACATCTGCGGTGTAGCGAAGGCTTCTCTGGCGTTTCGACTAAACGCTGCTTTGCCCAGCATTTAGGCTTTTATGAGCAGTCGTCTGTTCTTAGCGCGGCTGCATGTATTGTTGGCCTTCCGGCCTTTTGATGGAAGGCATGGATGTTCATGTGAATGCGTGCAGAATTGATGGTGCAATATGAGAAGTGGGAGGCTGGGTGTCTTTAGTTGTGCTTTTCGTCGGCATCGACTGGATGGAGGTGCTTCGGTTGTGTGATATGCGTGAGTCAGAAGGACTGCGACATCACGCAGGATTTCAGTGAATTGGCAAGGCTGATCATCGGCAAGGGGAGAGGTGGGATGAGGGACCGTCGATTAGGCGCTGATTTGTGTAAACCAAACCAGCGGTGTGCATCTTGGGGAGTACAGGAATAGCGAGGAGAGAGCGGCACTTGCGTGCCGCTCTCTCCGCAAGTGCGCGGCGAACGCATGTCGTGCAAGTGGGCTTATGCGTGGGTCGCTTGCCGTAGTTGAAATTATTCCAGTCTGTAGACAGGAGTGTACGCGCTATTGGGCTTAGAGCTAGGGGACGTGGATATTTAAGGATGTTGAAGCGCATTGCAAGAGGTCTTGCACAAGCATGTACTGCGGGGTTATGCATTTTGTGCGTGCGCATGTATGGCCGTGGTGTAGCAGATTGTTTTGTGACGTGCCTCTTGCGCACTGTTCGACGAAAGCCGAATACATCGAGACGGTTAGGGACGTTTCCGCTCACCCTGGTCTTCCAACAGCAAGCGAATCAAAAGGGGCTGCACATGCACTCAGCTGCAACAGTTTACAATTGGTTTTAAGTTTGTGATTGCTTTGTTTGCCTTGGCTGAAGTACGCTCCGTTTGCCCGGAGAAAAAGGCCATATCGGGTAGTGAGTTAGGGGATCTGCGAATGTGAGCACCGTGGGATTATGCAGTTTGTGTGCACGCATCTATGACCTCAGCATGGCGAAGCCTTCGCTGCCATTACGATGGCGCGATATGTTGCTCAGCATGTACGCGATTAGAAACAAGCTCACTAGGTCTGCGCGATTATTTCAGTTGTCCGTTTTCAGGCTTTCAGATTGCAAGCATGAGTGTATATGTCCATGAATTCATACTTATCTAGTCGAGCTGTTATGCGTAGTGAGATCGCGTCTTTATTCTTGTGGTGTCGTTCTCCTTTGGGTACCCACAGGGCTGCGGGTTTTCGGCGATGAGGTCTGCTTTTACGAGAGAGACTCTGGCATTACTGGCGAGAACAATGAATACGCGAGGAGGTATTTGCGGGGCGTAATACTGGATAGGTGGCAGCAGTGTCTACGCAGTTCTTTTTGTCAGGCAAAGGAGTGGTAGCTGTTCTGCGGACATCGAGATAGCGAAGGGCGTTCCGTGGTCTAAGGGGCCACCAACACGGGCTGGGAAAATACGATTGTTTTCTGCTTGAAACCCGTGTCTCACTCTGGAGCGTCTGGGGAACGCAAGATAGGGCGGAACCTCTAGTACTTGCTGATGTTTCTGGTGTGGTCAGATTAACTACGCTGGTATAGGTTCCGGGTGCGTGCAATATTGCGAATGTGTCTCTGGTTTTCGTTCCAGCTCAGCACATCACGACGATCGTTCACAACACTGCAGCATAGAAAGCAGCGGCAAATGAGAAGCAGGCTCAAGGCCTGCACGTACGGCCCGTTCCCCGTGCTGATAGAAAAAGTTTTGGATTCTCTTTTGTTTTCCAACAGGTAGCATTTCGACAAGGTGGAAAGCTCATGCAGCCTGATGCAACAGAATACAGTTGGTATTAAGCTGCCGTGCTAGGTTGGTTTGTTTTGGTTGAAGTTAGTTCCGTTGGCCGTGGGAGTACTGGCAGTTTTTGGCATGGAACTAGAAGACCTGTATGTGTGAGCATCGTGGGCTTAGCAGTTTGTGTGCGCGTGCCTACAGCCTCAGTACGGCGAAGCCTTGTCTGGCATTATGATGGCGCGATGCGTTGCTCAGTACGTATGCTGTTAGACGCAAACACACCGGCTCTGTGCAATTGTGGGCTATGGGCTGTTTTACAGGGTTGCTGAAGGTATGCGTGAGTACATGCATATTTGTGGAGTTGCAATGCAGTAAGTACTGGAAGCTCATTTTGCTGTGATATCGCCCTCATATGCCGTCCACAAGGCTAGGGTTTTCCTCGGCGCGATATGCTTTTACGAGCGAGTCTCTGACATTACAAGCGATGGCAATCAATCCGCGAGGGAGTAGATGTGTAATTCCATACTTGGTAGGCGGCAACAGCAACTACGTAGTGGTTTTTGTCAGGCATAGTGGTGGTAGCTGTTCTGCGGACAACGCGGCTAGCAAAGGGAGTGCCGTGGTCAAATTGGCCAATACGGATTGTGCAAATGCGCTTGGTTTCTGCATGAAATAAGGCCGAACCCTTGTCTCGCTCTCCAGCAGTTGTGGAACACGGCGGCACCCGTAGTACAGATTGGTTGTTCTGGTATGACAAGATTATCTATGCTGTTTTGTATTCCGTGTGGGCGCAATTTACCAATGTATCACTTTCCTTCAATCTCAGCACCTCACGGCAAAGTGTTCAGAGCACTGCAGCATAGTACGCAGGGGCATGCAGGAACCACGCCACCGGTTTGCACGTACGGGATGTTTCCCGTGAGCCTAGAAAAGTTTCGACTCTCGTTAGGTTTCCAACAGGAAGCGATTCCGCTGAATTGCTGTTGCAGCCGCATCAGTTGCAGATGGTATAAAGGTTGCGCTTGGTTGGTGCCACCTGGCTTAAATAAGCTCCCTTAGCCCGAAGAAGTATATGCAGCATTAAGCAGAGAGTTAGGGGACCTGCAAGTATGATTACCGTGGGAATAGGCCGCTTGTCTGAGCGCCCTTGCGGCCTCAGTATGGCGAAGCCTTCTCTTGCGTTACGTTTGCGCGAAATGCTGCTTAGTTAGCATGTACTTAGGCTCAAGCAAACATGCTCTCCGCGATTAGGGGCACTGGCAAGGTTTCGGGATTCCGAGGGCAGGCATGCAAGCATATATATATATATATATATATATATATATGTATATATATATATATATATATGCTTGTGTGTGTGTGCATCCGTATGGGGTTGCAATGTGATGAGTACTGGAAGATCGCTTTCATATGAGAAGGCTCTCCTGTGGTGTTGGAAGACGGGGGCGAGTGTGGTGGTTGGGGGTGCTGTGGCTGGGTTTCTCATGCGGTATGCTTCTGCGAGCTAGTTCCCGAGAATGCAGATGATATGTATGCAGCGTAACACCTAGTAGGAGGCAGCACTGGCTTGTTTCAAAACTTTATTAGCTGTCCTGCGGAGAATGGGAAGTGCGGGCTGCGCTCGAGGGGGCGTCCAACACCGATTGCCCAGATTACACCGGTTCGTCTACGAAAAAGCACTGGAGCGGTAGCTCATTGTATACCTGTTGGTTAACACAGAGGAAATCGGGACGCGGAGGACAGGCTGGCGTGTCGGCTTAGGCAAGACTCTTTTAGCTACTGTGTGCTTGGAATAAGTGCTGCGTATGCATGTCCCCTTAACTCTCGTTCGAGCTCGGCACCTCACGGCAAAGTGTTCACTGCACTCCAACATTGAAGGTGGAGGCAAGCCGGGAGAAGGCCCTCGTTCTACACGCACGTGACGTTTAGCCTTCGTCTTGAACATTCTTGAGACTCAGCGCCCAGGATACCTGCACAAGGGCGGATTGCCCTCATGTTGGGCAGCATGCGTTTGGTACGGCGTTGCATGTTTTGTCGAGTTCTACTGGACTTTGCGGTGTGTGGATAGCTGCACGAGGCGATTTATCGAGTTCGTCTGGACTTTGAGGTGTGTGGATAGCTGCGAGGCGAGTCGTTGATGCATGTGTTGGGCAACATGCGTTTGGTACGGCGTTGCATGTTTTGTCGAGTTCTACTGGACTTTGAGGTGTGTGGATAGCTGCACGAGGCGAGTCGTTGATGCGTGTAAGCACGATTGCGTCCGCGCCACGGTGGATGTATGGAGGAGGATGCTGCATTACGAATTTAATAGACTGTGGCAGTCGCTGCGCAGCAAGCAACATTTCGGTGTACGGACAAGAGGATGCAATAATGATGGTAGCCAGGGGGGTAGGTGGAAGGGGCTATCTCGGCGGAGCTCGCTCATTCATTCGCACGAGGGGTTTGCTTTCCTCTCGCAGGCGCAGGAGGCTTGCTGGAAGCGTAGCACTCAATCAAATGATGTTGGCAACAGTGAAGAACTGCCTTTCCTTTGTTTCGGGTGTGTGCACGGATGTGGTTCTAGGGCGTTTGTTGGATGGCGTCGAGTATGTTGTGGGTATCGTTTACCGTTCGCAGGGTGCCT
>NW_013548789.1:0-2500 GCF_000499425.1 Eimeria acervulina | reverse complement strand
ATCTAGATAAATAGACAGCTAGCTAGCTGGGGAGCTAGCTAGATAGCTAGCTAGCTAGATAAATAGACAGCTAGGTAGCTAGATAAATAGACAGTTAGCTAGCTAGCTAGCTAGCTAGCTAGCCTTACGATATCATCATAGCGCTCCGCCTCCTGGGCGACGGTGGCGATCTCTATGAGTTCTGCTCGAGACATTTTCTGTCTTTGTTTCTGAATGAAGCAATAAAAGAAAATAAAAGCAAATGAAGAGAAAGGAGACAGTTAGAAGAGACAAATAAAGAGAAAGGAGACAGAAAGAAAGAGACAAAGACAGCCTCAGCTTTGAGATTGTTTATTGCAGTGTCTGTCTCTCTTTTTAATTATTTTTTTTATTTCTTTTGTTTGTTTGTCTTTCTTCTTCTCGTGTCTTGTCTCTAACAACAATTTGTTTGTCTCTCTTCGCCTTATCTCTTTCTTCTCTTCTTTTTTATCTGTCTTTTCTTTTTGTTTGTTTATTAGGGTTTAGGGTTAAGTATAGGTGAAGCAACAGCTTCTCAATAGATGTCGCTGTGTCTCTGCCGCAGCATCTGTCTCTGTCTCCTATCTTAGTTTATGTATCTGTCTCTCTGTCTCTGTCTCTGTCTCCGTCTCTGTCTCTCTGTCTCTGTCTCTGTCTCTCTGTCTCTGTCTCTGTCTCTCTGTCTCTGTCTCTGTCTGCCTGTTTTGTCTCTGTATCTATCAAACAAACTATGTATCTATCTATGTATCTGTCTGTCTCTATCTATCTATGTGCTTATCTATCTATCTATCACTCTCTCTCTATATAATATATATATATAGAGAGAGAGAGAGAGAGAGAGAGTGAGAGAGAGAGAGTGATATATATATATATATGTCTCTTTATCTGTTGCCTCCTCTGAAGGATTGCTGTCTATTGAGACAGAGAGAGAGAGAGACACGTAGATGTTGTTTATAAAGTTGCGCTGCGGGGCTTAGTTAACCCTCTAGGGTTTAGGGTTTAGGGTTTAGGGTTTGATGATTCTAGGGTATAAGGGTGCGTGGCTGGCGGCAGGGCGTCGGGGTCATTAGGGCTTAGGCTTTAGGGTTTAGGGTTTAGGGTTTAGGATGTCTCTTTAAAAAGTATATTAATAATAAAAGACAACAAAAAGAAGTGAAGACAAAGGCAGAAAAACTCTTGTGCTATCGGTGTGAAGACTGATATGTTTAAATTTTGTTGAGAGTTTCTCTGAGAAGAAGGGGCATTACCTGTTTAAATTCAGGTGTATAGACGCTTTAAATACCTTTTATTTTAAATATACTTTATAAATAAACAAACAAATTCAGAAAAAATCTGCTTCAGCTTCTTACGAACACCTTCACCGCACCTTGCAGCCCCTCTTATTATACCCTCGTCTTCAGACGTCTAGCTGAGTATTTTTGAGTTTTTTCTTGTCTATTTAGCATTAATAAGTATATATTTAATATATTTTTATATTTTATTTACTTTTATCTCTTTATTTTGAGGTTTAAACGACAAACAACAAAAAAGAATTGCTTAATAAAAAAGAAGAGAGTGTATGTGGAGGCTACCCGTGCAAAATAAACAAAAATATAAATAAATAAATAAATAAATAAATAAATAAATAAAAACAAATAAATAAAATAAAATAAATATGTTATAAATAAACAGCTTATAAATAATTTATTGTTTGCTTAATAAACAATATAAACTTTTTGTATTAACTCACAGAAATCTTTACTTAGTATCAATAAATATAAAAGAAAATATAAATGTCTTTAACAAATCTATTTTATATGCATGCATATATATATATATATATATTATGATAATTATATTTTATTATTATCTATATCCTCTTCAAAGCACTTAATATTCTCTACATATATATAATATAAATTATTTAATTATATTATATATACACACATATATATATATATACATGTATATATTATATCTATTATATATATATATAGATATAGATATTGAAAGGCTGTATAATTATAATACTTTAAAACATATCTTTAGAAGCATAATAATAATAATACAGCTGTATAAAGACAGAAAGATTGTGAATAGAGAACAAATGCGATATTTCTTGCTGCTGCTCTTGCTGCTGCACGACAATCTCAAATGCAGCAGACCCCAAGACAGAATTAAATACATACACGGTGTATACGCATGTCTTAATCAAACAGGAATGCATGCGGCAGTAGCTGCTGCAGCAGCAGTAGCAGCTACAGCTGCAGTAGTATCTGCAGCAGCAGCAGCAGCAGCAGCAGCAGCTGCAGCAGCAGCTGCAGCAGCAGTATTAGAATGCATGCACTCTGCAGCTTAAACCAAATTTGTTTACCTCATATCTTTTTTCTTCGTTCGAGACAGCAGATAAAGATGCTGCATTTATCTTGTTTAATTTGAGACAGCATTAATAATCGTAAGTACTCATGTCTATATATATATATATATATTAGTATATATATAATATAAATGTATATATAATATA
>NW_013548790.1:0-2103 GCF_000499425.1 Eimeria acervulina | reverse complement strand
GAGAGACAGACAGAGACAGAGACAAAGAGACAGAGAGACAGAGAGACAGACAGAGACAGAGACAGAGAGACAGACAGAGACAGAGACAGAGAGACAGGGAGACAGACAGAGAGAGACAAAGAACGAAGACCGGAAGAGCAGCAGAGAAAGAAGCAGAAACGAAGGAGACAGCAGCAAAAACAATCATAGCAGCAGCACTGGGGGCCCCACCGCATCTGCTTCTTGGGGGCCCCTAACAAGACAGGGGACAAGGAGACAGAGTAAATTTGCTGCTGCACTCGACTGCAGCAAACTGCTGCCAGCTGCTGCTGCATCTCTAAAGAGACAATTCTTCTCAGAAGAACTAGCAGTGTCCCTCAACTCTGAAGGCTTTCTTGCTGCTGCTGCTGCTGTTGTTGTTGTTCCTGCTGCTGCTGCTGTTGCTGCTGCTGCACCTGGTGCAGCTGCACCCGGTGCTGCTGCACCTGTTGCTGCTGCACCTGTTGCTGCTGCACCTGTTGCTGCTGCTGTTACTGCTGCTACACCTGTTGCTGCTGCACCTGCTGCTGCTGGACCTGCTGCTGCTGCACCTGCTGCTGCTGGGACAGGAGACATGGGGGCCCTCGGGGGGCCCTCCTCTTCAGTCCAGGGGGCCCCTATAAAGGGAGTTGAAGCAGCATACGAACTCTGCTGCAGCAAGTCGGGGGCCTCAGGGGGCCCCAAGACTGCTGCTGCTGCTGCATGCCCTCGCTCTACGCATCTGCTGCAGAGCCACTCAGCAGCAGAAAGAGGAGGGGGGGCCCCCTTGGGGGCCCCCAAGCAGCAGCAATGGAAGGTACTGAGACACCCATCGCACTGCAGCAGCCGACAGGAAGTACCCTCCTCCCCTGCTGCTGCTGCTGCTGCTGCTGCTGGTGTTGCTGCTGCTGCTGCTGCTGCTGCTGCTGCGCAGCTGCTGCCCTTCTTGCATACTTCACAACGATCGCAGCGCTGGGGGCCCCTCTGCTTAAGGAGTTGATTAATGCTGGAGACGCGATCACGGGCCAGCAGCATGGGGGGCCCCCCTAACTGAGTTTGGGTACTGGGGAGGAGGGGGGCCCCCGGGGGGCCCCCCTCTACCTCCTCATCCTCTTCAGAGCCCCTGCTGTTGCTGCTGCTGCTGCTGCAGTTGCTGTTGTTTTGGTTGTTCCTGCTAGTGCTGCTGCTGCTGCTGCGTAGGCAAGGTCGAGGAGAACCTAGTGCTGCTGCTAGCCGCGTGCGCAATGCCGCTCTTGCTGCTGCGATTTGCTGCTGCTGTTGCTGTTGCTGCTGCTGCAGGGGCCCCCAACAGCTAAATCTGTGGTAAATCAAAATCTCCCCGGGTCGAAGAGACACCCCAGGGATTGAACACAGAAAAACGTGAGGCCAGCCGTTCAAATACGCCTGCAGCAGCAGCAGCAGCAGCAGCAGCAGCAGCAACAGCAGCAACAGCAGCAGTACCAACAGCAGTAACAGCAACCGCAACAGCAGCAACAGCAGCAGCAACAGCAACAGCAGGAACATGAGAACAGGCGGCATGCATTATCTGTCTCTCTATCTCTCTTCGCTCTCACTGAGGGCCCCCAAAGCAGAGGGTGGGGGCCCCCAATGTCTCTCCCCCCTTGGAGGCCCCCCTTCTATCTGTCTCCTTACAGAGGGCCCCCCTTCTATCTGTCTCCTCATAAAGGGCCCCCCCTTCTATGTGTCTCTGTATAGTGTGGGGACCCCCTCCTATCTGTCTCTTTATGAGAAGCCCCCCTTCTATCTGTCTCCTTATAGGGGGACCCCCTTCTATCTGTCTCCTTATAGTGGGGGGCCCCCCCTTCTATCTGTCTCTTTATAGGGGGCCCCCTTCTACTTTTTTCTTTATATAGCCCCCCCCTTCTATCTGTCTCCTTATAAAGGGCCCCCCTTTTATGTGTCTCTTCATTAGGGCCCCCCTTCTATCTGTCTCCTTATAGGGGGCCCCCTTTTATGTGTCTCTTCATTAGGGCCCCACTTCTATCATTATCTTTATTTTGCTGCTCACCAAGCAGAACTGACTGTTAGCGCGGAAGAG
Organism: Eimeria acervulina; assembly: GCF_000499425.1. NCBI lineage: Eukaryota > Apicomplexa > Conoidasida > Eucoccidiorida > Eimeriidae > Eimeria > Eimeria acervulina. Next base: position 47 of record NW_013548790.1, on the reverse strand, counting down.
GGGGGCCCCCGGGGCCCCCAGCAGCAGCGGCAAGTCTATGTCAACAG
>NW_013548791.1:0-3952 GCF_000499425.1 Eimeria acervulina | reverse complement strand
ATATATATATATATATGCCAGCCGGTCATACTCCTGAAAACTGACGCTGGCAGGACATGCTCTTGCTCATCATAATAGACGTTCTCCTTCAACAGATGCTATGGTTTCTCATGAACAGCATAAAGCTACAAAAGCACTTATTAAAATACACTACTGAGCCTATACAGCACACCCGACTTGACTAGCAAAGGCGTGCTAAAACTTAACGCTACGTACTGTTAAGGTACTACAGCAGCCGTCGCTTCCTTGCTCAATCCGCCGTTAGCGCCATGCGCTCTCACATCAAGGCGAAGGAAACCTTCAACACAGCTGCACGCGCACCAGCCCATGCAAGTAGCTCTCATCTGCGATGTTTCCGAAAAGGTATCTGGCTTCAGATGCAACTCACTTGCTGCCGTTCAACAAGATGCTGCCAATGCACTGCCGGAACTCGCTTAACTGAAAGAATTCCTTACATGGATGTGAAGGATTCTGAAATTTAGGCAAAGATCGCATGCTCCGCTGCCAGTTCGTACACTGCAAACGAAAACAGCGTTGAGTGTGTGAGTGGTGCTTTACGCAGCGCTCCTAGTGCAACACCTGAAGTTTGGCTTAACACCAGCTCCCGACTGTTTTGATGCGCAAGTCGCCCCAACCAACAACTCGGAACCCATACGGCTACCGCATAGACGCAAAATGTTAGCACGTTCTTTAACAAGTTCTCTTTGCTGCGATATTAAGTCCACAGCCATTCCTTACTGCCAACTGACGACACCCTATCGTGGAGTGCTCGTCACACTCACCTACGCACGATGCTAGATGCATCCCAGTTCACACACCCCAGTGCAGACAAATGTCACTCCCCGCTTACCTATTGACATAACTGGGCAGAAAGCGACCCTAGATATCAAAAGGACTACGTGTGGCACGCAATGCATGGGACACACTTGCTACGAGCCGCCAAGCCTCCTTTGCAAGTCATTTGTTGTGAAGAATGAGGAAAAATGGGTTGGATGCCAGTGTACGGGGGAAAATGCATGCGCAACCGTGTCAAAGTCAGTAACTTTAATCTGTTCTTCAAAAGGTTTGCAAAGCTGGTTCTCCTATTCGTGGAAACCCATGTTGCAAATAGGCACGATAGCCAAAGATCTTCGCTTCACTCCGTTTTCGGCAGGTCTCGTTAATGCAGAGCCTTTTTGACTCACTTGCTGCACGGTCAGAAAGTCGCCTTAGTGGCGGACCTGGTTGACTGCCAAATCAGCAAGATATCTGCAGCAATACGGAATACTGAAGCGTTGCCATAAACCAAACGCAAAGACGACGCGGCATCCGTGGGTTGCTCTAGCACTGCTGTTCCAGCACTCGCAACGCGTGTGCCCTGTTAGCCACTTCAGCCCCTACAATATCGCTATCGCTGCGCTGCTCAAACGCAAGCATCAGTTTCCGCGTGCAAACCACGAACGTCCACGTTTCGTTTAAAGGAGACGGCAGCACGCTTTGCGCTTGGCTAAGCCGGTCGGAGCGCGCGCAAGCGCGCGACAGCACACATCTGTACGAGCTACAAGGCTATCAGCCACATTTCCCGTCTGAACGAATCTTCAAGCTCACAGCTAAGCATCCGGCAGTGAAAACTACTCGCATCTTGCACGCTGCGTATTCGTCTAACCCAAAATCTACTCTTGTGTAGATGCAGTGCATAAGAGTGTACTTAATGGGTGCATTGTCATGGGTGTCCCGTGGTAACTACTAAGATATTGGTCTAAACGAGCTTGGGTGACTTTCGCAGTGAGGTTCTAACAGCAATAAAGCATGTGTTCACCTGTTTTCTACCCACTGGGGGAGTAACACACCTCAAGTGAGGATGTGCAGTACGTCCCCATAGAACACACTGCAGCTCCTCACCTGCTATGCAGAGTGCTGCAACTCATCCCTTGCTACGCCGAATGATGCAGCCCCTCAAGCGGAACACAGGAAAACGCCTGCCAATACAACTCGGTCTGGAATATTTCGCAAGCTCCTGAGGCCCCCACATGAACACTTCCATCTTCAGATTACAGTATGGCATGTAGTGCCCCCTTTCGCCTCCCTCTTGCGAAGACAGATACAAAGCTCGACTACACAGCAGTCTGTGCGTGCAAAGCTCAGCACTATGTCTTTGCTTCACTGGCTGCTGCCCGATAAGCGCGGCACTCGGCGTGCATGATGCCAATCCTAGAAAAGGTGTACAGTTCCATCGACTGCTCAACGACCCGATCTGCCGTAAACGCGGCTGAGTTATGGAACATGCTATAGGGTGAATACTGTATGAGAGGCTGGATGAAGCACAGCTTCAGAAAGCATCGATACGCATGCACAGAGCTTAAAACTGCACCTAAGATGCCGCATACTCGCCTGCGTACAGAGAGCGTCGCAACACAGCAGACGCAATTATAATTTTCGATGCTTCCACAGAATCAGACAAGCTCACTAGAAGGACAGACACGACTTTCCTGTCCAACCTTGACAGCAAAATACACTATGAGTAGTTTAAAAATTCACACCACCAACTGTGTAGAGAAATTTGTTGCTTTGCACGGTCCCTATAAGCAAGTGAGGTCTAATGCAGGCCAAACAAAGACACGCTCCGAAACGCAAGGCCACACGGCCTGGAAGCCAATAGTGTAAAACTCGTGTGCGCCTGAATCTCGCCCTCTTGTGAGCGTCAGCTTGCTTTGATTTGTCTCAGTAGGTGCATCACACACAAGCTGCGAGTCGAGCAACCCCGAGAGGTAAAACCTAGTACTTGACCTGATCGTTCCTGTCTACCCAGTACACCCCGTAGATAAAGGCGCGTGCCTGCGCTGGTGTCCACACGGCAGAGAACCAGGTAAGCTGTATCTCCACCCGCTTTTAGCCTACATGGCAAAAGCAAACCCAAACCAATATCGTGGATTAAGGGTGGTAGGTGCTCTGCTGCGAGGGGAGGAAAATGGAGAGACTGATCAACAACAATGTCAACTGGTGCAGCTCTCTCCTGATTTTCAACAGGCAGCATTGCTTCACCACTCACAAACTGAAACGCACCAGCTTGCACTAACATTTTCGCCAGTATTTCACAAGACGTTGCAGAATGTTTTCCTGACTGATAAAACGCCGAATGGTATAGGTAAGGCCGGCGTACAAACTGACAGTGCTGCCATTTCTAACCAGAGCGAGCCCGTTGATGTCCAAAAACAGCAACGAAGAACGGTTCCCATCGTTGTGAACTGAACCGGGATGCGGCGCAGCGGTGGAACTGAAGTTCCACCGCTGCGCCGCATCCTGGTTGACTGGATCTCATGATCTCTCCGCACGTCTTTGCAATGACTTGACCTGAGTACTAAAGCAAAAGGTGATCTGCATATCACTGGCAAGGCATACTGAAACGAGCTGCCACTCATGTGCATGCATTGTCACCACCCGGCATGAAAAACGACAAACAAGACAAATTAGCTACACTCCACCCTGTCAGGTGCTTAATAATTGCCCTGCGAATGCGCGCTGACCGTAGCTGCTTTTCATACACACAAAACATGTAGCCTGGTGCAGAAGGAACAGGGCCCTCACGCAAGGTTCTCCCTTCATGTGGCCTGCTTCGAGCCTGCGACGCACTTCCTGTGAAACAATGGACTTCCTGAGGATCTTCTATCTTCACATGTAGAGGTACAGAAACGACTAATGCTTATGTACTAAGCGTTTTCCTGCAGTCACGTCTTGCAGTTAGCGGCACAGGCTTTCTAGCAGACCCTGCTGCATAGAGGGGAAGGTCCTATTCTCGGTGCCTGTTGACCCAATCCGGAGAACCAATCATTGCACAAAAGGCGGGGAAACGCTCACCACTTCAGTGTCCGCCTAAAACTCCAGTGCGCGAGTAGATGATTTGGAGGTAGGGCAATGCTTTGGCACCTTGTGGCATGACCATAGTGTTTAGCTCTCACCACTTTTCCAGTGACTG
>NW_013548792.1:0-2500 GCF_000499425.1 Eimeria acervulina | reverse complement strand
AGCAGCCAAGCTGACAGCTGCAGCAGCAGTAGCAACAGCAGCAGCAACAGCAGCAGCAGCAACAGCAATAGGAGTGTCGTTGGTACACTCGTGAGAAAAGAAGAAAAGCAACGCCAGGGCAACAGTCCAGCAGCAGCAGCAACAACAACAACAAAAGCAGCTGCAATAATGATAGCAGCACAAGCAGCAGCAGCAGCAGCAGCATAGGAGGCTAAGGCGGCAGCAAGCTTCGAGATGCAGCATCAGGGCTCCGACCGGCAGCAGCAGCAGCTGCTGCTGCTGCTTCTGTGTCTGTTTACCTGGAAGGAGAATACTGCTGCGCATGCATCGATGAGGTGTATATACACCTCACGAGCTGTGGGGTCTCCGCTGTGGCGCCCCCTCCACAAAACATCCAGCAGAATGCCGCAAGGTAAGGGGGCCCCCACAGCAGCAGCAGATAAAGACATGCAGCATACCTGCACTCACTCACAAACCCTAAACCCTAAACCCTAAACCCTAAACAAACCATCATAAAGGAGACACAGGGCTGATGCTAACGGGTGGTGCTGCGCTGGCTAATGGTGAGAGCAAACAGTACTTATTGGGATTTCTTTCGAGGCCAGGGTTTAGGGTTTAGGGTTTAGGGTTTAGGGTTTAGGGTTTAGGGTTTAGGGGTTAGGGTTTAGGGTTTACTTGTGAGAGTATTGATCTGAGGATGCGCAGTTTGTGGGGTTGATTTTTGAGGGCGACAGAAACAGCAGCAAGAGGAGCGCCTTGCTGCTGCAGCACTTCTTCTTCTGCTGCTGCTAATACAGATAAATAATCATCAACAATATCTCTAGCAGCTCTGGCGAGCGCAGCAGTGTAGAGGCCCCCTGCTGCTGCTGTTGCTGCTGCTGGTGTTGCTGCTGCTCCTTGGGCTGCTGCTGCTGAGGCAGGTGAGGGGGCCCCTCCTGCTGCTGCTGCTGCTGCTGCTCCTGCTGCTGCAGCTGGTGGTTGCTGCGCATGCGAAGGCAGCAGCAGGGCCCTCCCCTCTGCTGCTTCTGCTGCTACAATGAAGTCTTTTATTAGCAGCAAATCATAGCCAGGGGCAACAGCTCTCTCCAGTGCTTCTTTCTCTCCATCGCTGAAGCACTTAAGAAGAGGGTTAACTCTAAATCCCCCAGACAGAGACGTCGAGCTACTGCTGCTGCTGCTGTTGCTGCTGCTGCTGCTGCTGCTGCTGCTGCTGCTGCTGCTGCTGCAGCCAATGCCTAGCTGCTGCTCTTTAAGACTCGTAGAATCCTCATAACGCACAAAGACGTCCCCAGGATAACCAGCAAGCGCCATAAAAACTTCTTGCAGCATTTTAAGAGAAAAAAGAAGAGGGGCAGAGGAGAGTTGAGGTGTACAGACACCTCAGAAGAGCGACGGGGGCTCACACCCCACAGATCTCATACCCATACAGAGGGGCCCCTAATTTAAATAAAATAGTTAAATTAGTAATAATAAATATAAAAATAATTATTAAAAAAACTAATCCGAACGCTAAACCCAATTAGAGCTGCAGACGACAACTGGGGGGCCCCCCCGGTCTGGGGGGCCCCCCAGTGAGCGCCCTTAGGTTGTGTTTATTTGTTTGATAGGCTGTTTAATTTAATATTTATTTGTTTTATTTGATTTTATTTGTATTTAATATAAAGAGAGATTGTGAAAAGAGACAGAAGGAAGCGGATGAGGTCTGGTTGCCTCGGGATCGTCTGGGATCGTCTGGGATCGTCTGGGATCGTCTGGGATCGTCTGGGATCGTGGGGAGCTGAAGATCCCCTGTTTCAAAAGAGGCTTTAAATGAGCAACTGCAGCGCATTGAAGCCTTCTCGCTTTACTTCCAGGCCTTTGCTGCTGCACCTCCAAGGGGGGGCAGTGCTGAGGCCCAGCAGTAATAACTTCTTTATGAGACAAAGGAGACAGCAGCAAACAAACAGCGCTTACGAACTAACGCATTTATTAAGGGTTTAGACACTTGAAGAACTCAGAGGCAGATATATATATGTATATATACATATGTATATACATGTATACATATATATGCATGAATGTATATGAGATATATCTATATATATGTTCAATCGAGCCTGCGGCAGCAGCAGCAGCAGCAGCAGCAGCACCGGCAGTAGCAGCAGCTGCAGCAGGGATCCCAAGCTGCTGCTAGCATTGGAGTTTGTGCTGGCTCTTTAAGTATAAAGGTATGAGAGAGAGACAGAGATACAGAGACAGAGACAGAGACAGAGACAGAGAGAGTTTAAAGGTGCTCTGTCTTTGCTTTAGCTGTCTCTGTCTAAAAGGAGTCAGTGCAGAGTAGCGAGAAGAAACTGCTTCCAGTCTGCATGCACGCACCAAATGAAAAAATAAAAGATTAAGACTCTACTCCCATTGCATGCATACACCCTAGCTAGACAATGTAAAACCATATATATATATATATATATATATATATATTCTTTTACATATATATATATATATATATATATGTAGGAGA
>NW_013548793.1:0-2500 GCF_000499425.1 Eimeria acervulina | reverse complement strand
GCAGCTGCAGCTGCAAAGTAATAATAAGAGGAGGAAGGCTAGCGTTCTTAAAAGGAGAAGTACAGCGATGTGTATTATTACCTCATCGACTCGAAAGCAAATAGAGAACTAAAAAGGAGGCGAAGTGTTTTGTGAAATTATGCTGAAAGGAAGATAAAGCTGTTCGAGTGCTTATTCAAGAAATTATGCAGAAATAATATTTTATTTGTGGCTGAGATAACGGCAGTGCTTATAGGGAAGAAAAAGTATTCAAGTACTTTCTCTTGAGATTTATCCCAGGGAAATATAAAATTAAATGCTGAAAAAAGTTGAACAACTCTTCAGGAAATGAGAGGAAAAACCAGCCGAGACAGCTAAACATAACTTTTTAACGGTATTTTTGATGTTTCTCACGAATTGTTTATTTTTATTTGTTATTATTTACCCAATTATTCAATTAACGTTGGTGTTTTCGGTAGACGCTCGCTAAGAGCGCTCGATCTGTCGATCCAACAGCCATTTCAGGGGCTGAACGGAAATTCAGGATATTCAACTTCTTTATTTATATGTTTTTCAGAGAAAGAAACGAGAGAGAAGATATAATACATATTCTACTTATGTGATTTACTCGATTTCCCCAAGGAACAGCCTCTCAATTACTGCGGAATTCTCTAAGAAATTCCTTCAGCTTTCTTCAGCTTTCAGGTGTACAGGCAGCTCTTCACAATTTGCAAAAAAAGAAGTTTCTCTTACCACTTCATTTTCTATAATCGAAGTATCGGGGCTGGGCCCAGCCCCAATACAATTATATTTGTGAATAGAATAAGAAAATATGATTTATGATTTTAAATGCAGAATTAAAATTTAAACTGATGTTTTTATTGCCATCGGTTCCATACAAAATACAACAGTTAAAGTTTACTGGGGGATGCTGCGACGCATTCCTTTCCCTATACGTAATTGCCTGAACGGTCAGCCTTTGATTTTTTCTCCTTTTTCTTTTTTTTCTTCTTCATATTTTCATTCTTCTTCAATTTCGCTTGTCTTTCCTTCCAGTTTTCTGACATTTCCTCCGAAATTCGATCGGGGCCTAAACCTAGGGAAGCCCACCACCCCCACAGCAGCGTCGTCATCGCCACCTTCTTGGCACCTTCTTACTGCCGCAGAAGGCAGGTATTCATTTAACAATTGTGGGAATCCAGAAGGCGCATCTTTACTCGGAAATGCCATGGCGCTGCGTGCAGTGCGCAGCAGACAACAGGCAGCAGCGTCAGTGGGGCCCTATGTACGGCCTGCTGCTGTGACGGTTCCCTCTGCAGCAGGAGCAGCAAAGGGGCTTCGCCCTTTAACTTCTCAAGCTAGCAGCAACTCCACAGACACTGCAACATTCCCTTTACAAAAGAAATACGGCCAACATCTTCTTAAAAACCCTGGTATACTCGATAAGCTCCTCGTTGCTGCGAACATCAACAGTTCAGATGTTGTGCTAGAAATAGGACCCGGTAAGTCTACTGTCTAGTCTAATTAAATTGCTGTCTTAATATCTTTTCTTTTATTATACAGCCCTTTGTTTTATCAGACAGACATTTAATAAATCATTACCCCACGGACCCTCGCAGTCGTCATACTCGGGTTGATCATAGAACGAATATATAATTCTTGCATGCGCTGGTGCTTCCATATACATACATATTTTATGCATGCTTTTCAGTTTTATCCTTATATTTAGTATATATATATATTTGTTTATTCATTTGCTTACTTCTATGCACTCATTTGCTTACTTCTATGCACTCGAAGGTCTGCTGTGCATGGAAGGGTGTAGAGTTAATGCGTACTTGTGTCTTATATTCATCTTTTAGTATTTCTGCATGCATATATCTGCATGCAAGGCTCTGTATCATACAACGAGGTATATAACATGCAATATAAATATAACATGTATATAACATGCAATTGAGTTTACTTCAACTGCATGCACCCATTAGTACATGAGTAGACTGGCTCTATAGAGTAAATAAATAAATAAATATATATATATATGTATATTCTGGATATACATATATATATGTATATATATATGCATATGATTTAAATTGTTATATCCCTATACATGTGTATTATATACTATATATACTATATATATAATATATATATATATATATATATATTGTATAATTCTAGATTATATGTATGTTCAGGTACGGGTAATTTGACGGTGCGTTTATGCGGATTGGCTCGAGCGGTGCATGCGATGGACATAGACGGGCGGATGATCGCTGAAGTAGAGCGTCGATGTCGCAGTTTAGGTTTGATGAATTTGAAGACGATTCACGCAGACGTCCTAAGACAAGACTTAGGCAAATTCGATGTCTGCGCGGCGAACCTTCCCTATCAAATTTCAAGCCCTTTTCTCTTCAAACTCATCGCCCATAAACATCCATTCAGGTTAGACCCTCATCCCTCATATATATATATATATATATATGAATATGTATATATATATATATATATATATATA
>NW_013548794.1:0-4374 GCF_000499425.1 Eimeria acervulina | reverse complement strand
GTATACATGCGGCGGTAAATATTCATATATATACATATAAATATATATATATATATATATTGTGTATGTACACAAGCACATACGTAATGCATATTAGTCTCACCCCCCTGCTTCTACCTCGACCTCCTTCCGCCCTCCACACTCCATTATCCAGTAGCCATCCCTCTTCCCACGAATACATACACGAGTGCAGAAGCAGCAAGAGCAAGCAAACAGCAGCAGCAGCAGCTGCTGCTGCTGCGGCTGCTATTTACTTGCTCCTTCCAGCGTTCAATTGCTCGAGCAACGAACGCCACTCAAACTGCGTAGAGCGCCCCTGAGGCCCGTAAGGCCGGAGACAACCCGTGGACAGTGCCGCTCCCCTACAAGGAGAGCATGCAGTATCAATTGCGCGATACAGCCACAAGCTAGCTAGCTAGCTAGCTTGTTCGTTTGCTGGCCATCTAGCTATCTTGCTAGGCGGCTATCTAGGTAGTTAACTACCTGGTGAAAGAAAAAGCCAGCGCTGGGCTGTAGATACACTCCGGCAGGAGATAAAAAGGCGTAAACGAGCCGCCGCTTCTCGATGATGAAGCAGCCGCTGCTGTCTATACACCATTATCGTGGGGCTCTTACTGCGGTTTTTCGTTCCCAGATTCTTTTATACAAACGTGCGGCCTCTGCGCCTGAGAGCCTTTCATCTCTATCGTGTCGCAGGAGGCCTTGCACTAACTCAACCCAGTCTTCATTAACATCAGCAGCATGTAGACGGCTTTCTAGGAGCTCCTCTGCTCCCTCTCCGTGAACCATACTGTCTCTTATATCCACAAATGACTCTCCTGTGAAGAGCTCGAATAGCAAAGCCCCTAAACTCCAGAGGTCTGCCTTCTCATGCGAGAGCGCCGGAACATCTCTCCTAAATGAAGCAAGAAAATCATGCAGTAGCTGCGGCTCAGCATAGCGAGGGTTGATAGGAATGCGTGGGTTAAGGGCCTCCCCCATTTGATTAAGAGACTCGAAACCCCCTAAGGAGACTATACCATTATGATCTACAAACAAGTTGCTCCAGCTTAATGCATTATGCGATACCCCCGCCTGCTGTAGATACAGCACCTGGTGAACAAGGCGGCTTCCGATATATTCGCGCGCCTGCATAGTATCATAAGAGGCGTCTCCTTTCATAGAGGAGACAACTGAATGCAAAGGAGAAAGGAGATTGCTATACGCCTCAACACGCTGAAATAGCATCTTCGATCCATCCGGGTGATTGGGCTGTGTTAATACAATACCTCCTACTTGGTCGGCTACTAGAAGGCCCCTTACTGCTGCAGCATCTGATATAGGGGTCTCTCCGCATGCAACAACTAAAGCCCTTGTCTCTAGAGCAATATCTACCCATTTGTTTGCTGTCTCCACAGAGAGCTTCTTCTCATTCCCCGCCGCACATAGATGCAGTCTTAAGGTAAAGGGCCTAGACAGAGCAGAGTCATATGCTTCTACAAATACGCTCGATACCCCTACACCAATGATGCGTGTAAGTAAGACAGGCTGAGTAAAGGCCCCCTCGGGAAGGCCTCTCCCTAGAGGAAGCATATTTACTAGGTCTACCTGCATACCCACAATATCTTTTGTCTCTCCTCCTGTTAATGTCTCTGCAACTATTGAAGCCAGCTCTCTCTCTCTATCCGACAGGGCCTCCTCCGGCGCTTCAAGCACATTGTCTACACAAGCCTCTGCAAGACTCAGTAATATATCTCTTCCATATACACCTGAAGGAGCTTCATCAAGCGTATCTGCAGGAGGTAAGACCCAGCCCCACGAAGAAGGAACAGGAACATAACCAGGCATCTCAACCTCCCAAACCAGCTCCTCCTCCTCCTCTTCATCTCCTCCTTCTGCTTCTGCTGCTTCTGCTGCTGCTGCTGTTGCTGCCGCTACTGCTCCTGCTCCTGTTGCTGCTGCTTCTGCTCCTCCTTCTGCTGCTGCTGCTGCTGCTGCTGATTCTTTAGGCTCTAAAGATACTCCCCCTACGCCCCCCTCTACCTCCCCTGCAACCTCAAACTCGACGCCCTCCCCCTCCGTCTCCTCTGCAACCCCAAAGAGGGGGACTTCCCCCTCGTCTCCCGTTGCTGGAGATGGTAAAGGAACCCGCGTTGGGTATGGGGCTGCCAGATGCTGCTGCTGCTGCCATTGCTGCTGCTGCTGCTGCCACTGCCACTGCTGCTGCCACTGCTGCTGCTGCTGCCACTGCTGCTGCCACGGATGCTGCTGCAGTCGCTGTTGGTGTTGACGGCGGTGACGGTGCTGTTTCGCGTAAAGGGCGAGAGGCCTTTCCTTACGGGGTGTCTGCGGAGACACCTGGAGGCTGCTTTTCGCCTTCCGGTGTGCAACCCCTATAGCAGTTAAAGTCAGAATGAGACTCACGAGTAGAGCCAGCCTGCCTGTCCACTTCGGTCTTCTACGGGGGCTAGCAGTAGCAGAAGCACCAAATGCCCCCTTATTTATAGTACCCTCACCATTGTTATTCGTCGGTGCTGCAGGAACCAACTCCAGACGGGGATCGGGAGCGGGGGATCCGCCTCCCTCCTCCTCCCACGCCGCCTCGCCCTGCAGCTCCCGCATAGCGAATGCTGTGTCAGGCCTTCAGAGACGAGCGAAGGCAGGAGGAATAAGAGACACAAACCAACAGCAGCAGCGGCAGCAGCAGCAGCAGCAACAGGCTGTGGTGAGTGCATACGGCGGTATGTATGGAAGGGGCTAAGGACCCACCCACTGGGACCTACATCCCCCAAAGCTGCCTTTGTAACAGCTTATATCCCCACCTCAACAGTAAAAATCAACAAAAAAGACGCATTTCTTTGAGTTTTTGTACTCAAGGCGGCCGTTGGCTGCAGCAAGCCACGTAGCTGCTGCACCCGGTGTCCTTAGTAGCGGCAGGATAAGGCTGATAATGCATAAAATCAAACAACTACCATTCAACTCCCAGAAAATATACAATAAAAACGCATAATTGCAACAAAACAAGAAAATATTATCAACCCTTTTGAAGACCCAGACGCGTGGGGAGGGGCTGCTGCCTAACCTCGTCGCTGGAGCAGGAGGCCTCGATGCTGTCCCATGGCTGCCTTTGAAGCTAAAGTAAATGGAGCATAAAATTGATTAATTCTTTTTAATATATATTATATTATTCCATTTATATCGAATCATTAATCTTGCACTCAAGACAAACACACGCAACAAACATACTACTTGCTAGGCGCGTCCTTACCATGCAAGCACTCAGTTTTATTTTGCCCTAGCCGCTGTATCAGAATTAAAACAAAAAGCAAACAAATACAATATCAAAGGAATAAACACATTCAAAACAATAAAAAGAAAACCAAACAAACAAACACATATTGTAATTCACAAACGAGACGAATTGTCTGTTGCGACGTAATGCTGGCATTGTAAGCCGCTCCGATATTCACCTATGAAAGTTGTGAGCAGCAAAGAGTGAATATAGTGAAATAAAAACAAATTATTTTAATTAATTCAAGGTGCATTAGAAGGAATGTTATTAACGGAGTTTTCTTATCATTACGGAAGCACCGGAATAAGCACCGACGCATCCTTGTAATATAATATTCTATTGAGGTGTTCTGCATGAATACTAACTGTTTTGAATAGACAGCGTGCATGCGAACAGAACTGCAGATGTTGTCTACAGTGGTAGTAGAGACAGGGAAATGGCTTAATGTTGTGTTTGCATGCAAAGGCTGCAAGTCTTGTAGCAAGAGAACTGCAACTCATCTAGGGCTGTTTCTTCTTCAAGTTTCTTTTCCATAATCTGCAAGCCATTAGAGCTCCGTCCCCAGAACGTATATACATTGAAGAGAAGGTGACCGATTTCTTTTTATTAACCTCTTTCTATGCACTCTTTCCTCAAGTATTTCGTCTTAGTTCCAATTCCTTATCTCAGTTTGTCTCACTGTACTCCCCGTTTTCTCCCGTCCTGAGTACAGCGCCAAAAAGGCGACGGTTTCAAATTAAATAAAACAGACCTCAAAAAATATTTGTTTAAATACTCCAAATTGTTTACGCTGACAGACAGATCAGGGCCTCACGTGTCCACACGCAACTGAACAAACAACCACACACACTCATACTACATATACGCACCCCGTCTCCGCGATCAGCGTGCGCCTTCGTGTGATGCTTCACTGGAAATGTATGAGTAAAGCAACTAGAAGAGAGGCAGAAAGCGAGAAATACCAAAGCCATCAACAAGGTGCAGAGGGGTAAAGAAAGGTTGTGAGAGGTGAGATCGACATCTGTAAGTGTCGCCTTTATTTGCTGCTCTTCCGTGCGCGTCTTCCGAATTTTTTAGGTTCTTGTCCATCCGGATCGCATTAA
>NW_013548795.1:0-3898 GCF_000499425.1 Eimeria acervulina | reverse complement strand
ATATATCCTTATTACTATTATTACTGCTTTTGCTAATAATATTATTATTATTGTTATTGCCGTTTATTGTTATTATTAATATTTATTATTATTATTAATATTTATTATTATTATTAATATTTATTAATATTATTCTTATTATCTCCTAGGATTATTAACTTTATTAAGTTGTAGCAGCGCTGTCTGTTATTATTTATTTTCTTATTTTTTATTTATTGCAATAATAAAATAATAATAATAATACTTACAAACACCAATTAATATTATTTTTTTATATTAATTAATATTTTTATTTTAACTATTTGTTTTATTATTTGCATTGTTCGCGCTGTATTATTATTGTTTTGTTATTATTACTGTTAATTATATTATATAATTATATTTTAATTATATAAATTAAAATAAAAAGTTAATTATATTTCTTATTTACTTATTGGAGGAGTTACGATTATTAATACAGTAAAAAGAGTATAATAATAATAATTATAATTATAATAATTATATTATCATAAATATAATAAGATAATTACAATAACAAATTAATTATATTTTTAATCTACTTAACAATATTATATAATAATTATATTATAATAATTATAATAAGACGAGTACAATAATATAATTAATTATATTTTTAATTTACTTATTTGCGGTGTATCACCAGTTAGATATACAATTATAACAATATTATATAATAATTATATCATTATAATTATAATAAGACGAATATAATAATATAATTAATTATATTTTTAATTTAATTTAATTTAATTTAATTTAATTTACTTATTTGCGGTGTATTTCCAGTTAGAGTTGTCTCCGTCGCAAAGCTGAAGAAAAACCCTAAGCCGTTGCAGAGAGGCGAGACAGTCAGCAGCTCTGTAAAATAAATAAAATAAAATAAATAAATAAATAAATAAATAAATAATTAAATAAATAATTAAATGCAATAAAATAAATAAAAGAATAAATCAACAAGTAAAGAAATACGCTTAAAACACAACAGCGTAGCGTTCGCAAACAAAAAAAAATAAAAATGTAATAAATAAAAATAAATAAACATATAAATAAATACAGAGAGTAAATAAATAAATAAATAAATAAATAAATAAATAAATAAAATGAATAAATAAATAGATAAGTTGAAGAGGTGCAACTCAAATATCGACAAGACAAACAAAACAAGCAAGCAAGTGCTGATAGGAAGTACAGCTAGCTGCGTTGCTAGCTAGCTAGCTAGCCGTCTTGCTAGCTAGCTAGCTAGCTGTCTTGCTAGCTAGCTAGGTGCCTGGCTAGCTACCTAGCTAGCTAGCTGCCCGCTACTGAAGCTAGCTAGCTGTTTGTCTAGCTAGCTAGCTAGCTAGCAGTGCTTCCCTCAGCTATGCAGGGGTTTATTACTCACCGTAGCTGCCTAGAAGGCTGTAGAAGACGACAGACCCGAGCTGATTGAGAAGATATAAAACTAAGAACTGTATATGCACCGCAAACGCACAAACCCTAAACCCTAAACCCTAAACCCTACATACGAAACCCTAAACCGTAACTAGACCTTGCAGGCGACAGCAGAAACGAATCTTTAAGGCGCCAATTCGACGCAGGATGGTTTTTGGGGGTTAGGGTTTAGGGTTTAGGGTTTAGGGTTTAGGGTTTAGGGTTTGGGGCTTACTCTCCAACGAAGGAAGAGCTGCAGCAGCAGCGGCAATCTCTTGTTAGGGTTTTGCTTCTGCTGCTGATTCTCTTCTTGACCTTCGATTCGCATTAGAGGTGTAGTGACACCCCAAAGGGCACCCACCACCAGAATCCCTTCAACAAACACAAACCCTAAACCCTAAACCCTAAACCCTAAACCCTAAACCCTCAACCCTAAAGGGTGGAGTCACGGGTGTCCAAACGAAAGGAATAGAGGGGCAAAATGTAGAATGCTGGAAGTTGAACCCCGAACCCTAAACCCTAAACCCTAAACCCTAAACCCTAAACGCTTTTCTAGGTAGATGCTGCGATAGGCTTGTAGACATATCTTAGCACTAAACCCTAAACCCTAGGAGGTCTCACCCAGGAGCATCATTATGCTTTACTCAACAAACGCAGAGATTCTAAGAAATGAAGACAAAAGAATATAAACCCTAAAAAATATAATTTCTACGCATTGCGTCTTTGAGTTTCTGCGGTGTACAGGCAGCCAGAAGAAAGGCGTGGTTCTTTATTGACTAAATTAATTAAAGAAATAAAAAGAAAAGAAAAAAGAAAAGAAGTACAAATAAATTTTTACTTCTTCTTTTGGTGTGTATACACCGCAACATCAAACACGCAGAGCTGCCTGTACACCTGAAGACCTTGCAAATAAAGATCAGTTTAATTCATCTTTTATATTGATTTATTTTATTTTCAATAATATTTAATTAAAATAATAATATATAATAATAAGGAAGCCCCAAAATTACACACTGCATGCACCTGCATGCATCGCCTTCACCGCAAGACTTTGTTTATGTTGCTTCTTGACAAATTGTTTTGTTTTATGAATTTATTTTCTTCTTTTTCTGCTTTTTTCCTTCAGTGTTATTATATTTACTAGCAGACGAATATATGCATATACTTTTCTCCTCAGTTACTCCTTTCTTTCTGAATTAATTAATAAGGGTTTGCGGTGTACATACACCGCAACTCTGCGTCTTTCTTAGCATTGTTTGCTTTCCCTCTCTATTTAAAGACAGAGAAGCAACCCATAAGGTATATTCTGTTTTTTATTTATCTTTTTCTGCTGTCTCTGCTGAATAAACAACAACAAATGTACCCCTCATCACCCCACAAACCTCAAAAACAAACAAAATGACTACAAGTGCAACGCCGTCTACTAATCAAAACCCTCAACCAACGCAGGGGGCCCCCCAGGGGCCTCAAGGGGCCCCCCTAGGGTCTCAAGGGGGTCCCCAGGGGCCTCCAGGGGGCCCCCAGGGGCCTCCAGGGGGCCCCCAGGGGCCTCAGGGGTCCCCCCAGGGCCCCCTTAGTGAAGGGGGAGGTGAGGGTTTGATAGAGGAGGAGAGCGATGATATGACGCATTCTATTGAACAAGAAAAACGAATGCATGCATATTTTGCTGCCGATGCTGCTGCTCTTGCTGCTGACCCTGCTGCTGCAGCAGCAGCAGTAGCAGCAGCAGCAAAACTCATTGCAGCAGCGAAGGAACAAGCAAAATTCATACAAGCAGACACAACAGCAATAGCACCAGCAGCAGATAAATCAGCAGCAGCAGCAGATGAAGCAACAACAGATACATCAACAGCAGATACAGCAGCAGAAGCAGCAGCAACAGATGCATCAGCAGAAGCAGCAGCAGCAGCAGCAGCAGCAGGAGCAGCATCAGGAGAGCCTCATAGATGTGTCTTTCGTTTATTTAGAATAAATTGCAGCTCTTATTATTCAGTTTGCGACTTAAAAGAAAGACTGCCGATGCTAACCGCAAATTCTGTCTGTCAACTTTGTAAAACAATTGTCGTAGAAAACACAAAACACGCCGGTACACATGCACAACTCATGTACAGCACAATTTTTATATAATATTTAATATATTTAATATTTATATTGTGAATATATATAATATATATATGTGAATATAATATAATATATGTATATATGAATATATATAGTATAGATATGTGTGTGTTTACATATATAAAGATATATATATTATATATATTATATATATTATATGTATATATATGAATATATATACGTATATGAATATATTTACCTGTCTGTATATGTATAATTATATATATTCTCTGTATATGCAAATATATATAATATATATATACATATATATATATATTGTGTGTACATATATATATATATATATGTATATATATATACGTATATATATATATATATATATATATAT
>NW_013548796.1:0-2500 GCF_000499425.1 Eimeria acervulina | reverse complement strand
TTTATTAACTCTTCATCTCGGGTGTATAGGCTGAAGAAGTCTGCAGAAGAGAAGTAGTTCTGTATATCATAAGGTAGTACATTGGGGTCCGCAAGAAGAGCATTAATATATTTAATTTCTTTTGTCTCCTTCTGTCTCTTCTTTTTCTTCCCTGTCTCCTCTTTACTCCCCCCTCCTGCTGCTGTTTGCTGCTGCTGTTGCTGCTGCTGCTGCTGCTGCAGTGCTGCTGCGTACACCTGCAGCTGCTGCACTGCAGCAGGGCCCCCAAAGTGCTGCACGGCGAAGGCCCCGTGCCCATCTGTCAGCCACTGTTTAAAAGGAGACATCTTATTAAAAATTGTCTCTAGTTTTCCTGTTAGAGTATCTTGCTGCTGTTGCTGCTGCTGCTGTTTGTCTCTTTTTCCTGTCTCCTTCGCAGCAGCAGCAGCAGCTGCTGCTGCTGCTGCTGCAGGAGACAGTGAAGTAACCCAGAGCAGCAGCAAAGGGGTAAGAGAGACAAACAGCAAACGATCAGCAGACAGACAAGCAGCAGCAGACTCTGAGAAATCATGCAATACCATCGACAACGCAGCTGCACATACACCGCAAACACACACACCCTAAACCCTAAACCCTAAACCCTAAACCCTAAATGTACGCAACACACGTCCAGGCTAGGTACACCCCCAGAGAGCCACACTTAACAGCCTGCCTGCATTGCATGCGCTGCACTAACCCCAAACCCTAAACCCTAAACCCTAAACCCTAAACCTCCACTTCAAAAAGCATAGAATACCTTGGGCTTGAGGGTTTGCGACGCCGTTATTAGGGTTTAGGGTTTGAAGTGGAAAGGGTCTCCTGTGTATTCAACCCAAGGGTTTGTGAGGGTTTAGGGTTTGTGAGGGTTTAGGGTTTGTGCGGGTTTGTTCTACTTGTGAGGGTTTAGATTTGCGCGGGCTTAGGGCCAGGGTTTAGGTATTTTGGGGGTTTAGGGTTTAGGGTTTAGGGTTTCAGAGTTTGCTTTGGGCATTAGCGTTCATGAGGGTTTAGGCTGCTGTTGTGAGGGTTTAGGGTTTGCACGGGTCTAGGGATTATAAGGGTGTAGGATTTTGTGAGGGTTTAGGGTTCATTAAAGTCTATGGTTGATGAGGGTTTATTATTTATTAGGGTTTAGGGCTAATGAGGGTTTAGGGTTTATTAGGGTTTAGGGTTAATGAGGGTTTAGGGTTAATGAGGGTTTAGGGTTAATGAGGGTTTAGGGTTTATTAGGGTTTAGGGTGTCTTACTGTCTCTCTTTGTCTCTTCATCAGCATTAAGATTATTTAATGCATCAAATTGGAGACAGCTGGGCACGCGGGAGCGAAGAAAATGAGGAGACAGTTTCGAGTGTATGCTCTTTATGTCTGCATGCAAAGGAGACAGAAAAATAACAAATAAATAAATTAGTAAATGAACAAATAAATAAAGTTAAAATAGACAGTTGTAATGCAGCAAGAGAGAGAGAGAGAGATAAACAAAGATAAAGAGACAGATAAACAAAGATAAAGAGAGACAGAAGCAAAGATAAGAGAGACAGAAGCAAAGAGACAGAAGAACAAAGACGCAGTAAGACAGAAAGAAGCAGAGACAAATAGACAAAGACATAAAGAGATAAAGACAGATTGTCAAAGACAAATAGAAAGAGAAGAAGAGACAAAGAGACAAATAAAGAGATATAAGACAGACACAGAGATTAACACATGCAAAGAAAAGGAGACGCCTCAACATACACACGAAGAGACAGGCAGCAACAGCAATGCATATTATATTATTATTAATTATATACTACATATTATATAATATTATTATATTATTATAATATATATGTATATATACATACATGTACATATATATATATATATATATATACATATGTACATATATATGCATACATTATATGCCTCATCACGCGAACGCTTAGGGTTTATTGCTTAGGGTTTAGGGTTTAGGGTTTAGGGTCTAGGGTTTAGGGATAGTAAGCTTACATTGTTGTTTGATGAGTGCGTGTACTCGGGTGTATTTATTCTTGAGCAGCGCATGCATTAAAATGTTTACTGTGTTTGGTTGCATGCGATCTGCTGCTGCTCTTCCTAATCGAAGAGAAATTGTCTCTTCAAGAGTTTTTGTTTGCGGCGAGACAGCAGCAGCTGAGCTCATTCTTCCTGCTGCTGCTGCTGCTGCTATAGCTTGCAGCACTGAATGCAAACACATCATTTGTGCACGCATATTCACACACTTATCATAAACCCTAAACCCTAAACCCTAAACCCTAATCCAACACAGCAGCGAGAGACGCAGCTAACTTATGAATGAAGTGAAGAGCAGTGTATGCTGATGCTGCTGCTGCAGCAACATTTGCTTCTGCTGCTGCTGCAAAACCTGCTGCTACACCTGCTGCTACTGCTGCACCTGCTGCTGCTGCTACACCTGCTGCTACTGCTACACCTGCTGCTACTGCTACACCTGCTGCTACTGCTACACC
>NW_013548797.1:0-3586 GCF_000499425.1 Eimeria acervulina | reverse complement strand
TATATATATATATATATATATATATATATATATATATATATTGAGACAGAGAAAGCATGCATGTATATATTATATATATAGCTATAATATATATATATATATGCGTCTTTGTGTCTGTGTACAAATTAATTGGTTCTCTCCGTCTCCTCAAAATTTGAGCGCTTCTTTTTTCTTTTATATATATATATATATATATATGTACATGTCTCATAGTGAAAATGAGCAGGAGCGTTTGAAAGGCCACTATCATTTTTCTGTCTGATGTCTCTTATGTTCTTAGAAGGAGTTTATTTGCTTAGGGAGATAATATTTGTTTGTTTATTTTTTTGTTTTTCATTTCTTTTCGTTCTCCTTTTTTTTGCATTCTGTCTCTGAAAGTCACCTCAACACAAATAAAGCCATAGAGACAGAGAGCAGTTGAAAGACCCAGCAAGATAATATTGATTGCTGCAGCAAAGTGCAGTAAACCCTAAACCCTAAACCCTAAACCCTAAATCCTTGTGTGCATAAAGAAGACGCGCCGGTGGTGTTTCGAGTGTATTGGGAGGTGCTTTCTGTCTTGAGTTTTAATTTGTTGATATTGTTTAGAAAAAGAATGATATATTGGCAATATATAAAAATATATTTGTTTTGTTTTAGTTTGCAGTGTATGTACAGCTCTGATGAATGCAGGGGGCGGTCTGTGCGGCAATGGTCTTGTGTGCACGAGTGTGTTTAAGTAAGTTTTCACCAAAAGAATAAAATGTTTGAATATAAAGGTAAGTTTATTTAATTATTTTAATTAAGATATATTTTATTGTCTTTATACAGCGAAATACGGAGAAAATGAAGCAACTTATGCTGCAGCTTTCTTTGCACATTCATCATACTCACAGCCACCGGGCTGTCAACACTATGCAGTGCGGTTGCGGCTGCTCAGTTTGGGAATTGAGCATATCTTTGTCTTTTAAACAAATATTTTGAAGAGGAAATCTATAATAAAAAAGAATTTCATTTCCTTTGAGGTTTCTGCTTCCTAGATCTGCGTCTTCTTTGTTTCTTTCTCTCCGCTTTCTTACGGCGGCCTGCTGCGGAGAGTTTTCGTTGGTTTGTTGGTGCATTGGGTTGATATTTGGGTTTATTTTGTCAAATTTAAGGTGAATATTTCATTTATTTTCTTTTTAACGATTGAAAATGGGTAGAGGAGGGGGAATGTGCAGCAAGGTTGGAGGGCGTGAGAACCCTGCAATTGCAGCATGGGCGATTTCTGCAACGCTGATGGCTGCAGTATCAATGACCCTCTTTCTTCTTGCAGAAGCTTCTCAGTTAACAGATACAGCAGGAAAGGGTTTAGACTCAGATGAATATGGAGAAGTAATGTTTGTATCTCGATCAACATTTTTAGGTTTGGGGGCTTTGCATGCAGTTCTTTTCTTACTTTCTTGTCTTATAACAATCCTCGGGTATTTCTTCTGGTCGAAGTTTCTCTGTTTTGCTTGCCCTTTAGTGATTATTAATGATATTGCTTGTCTTGTTACAGCAGGATTTGGAGGTTATATGCTTCACCGAGTGTATGTTCACCGTACAGATCAAATAGATATTGCGCGTATAGGGGGTGTGCTTCCTTCAGCAGATTTTTCTCTTTCTTTTGTTGATGCGCATGCATCACTTATTCTACTTGTTTCTGTATGCTCTCTTGCATCCTTGGTCCCTCTATCTCGAGCAGGAACAATAGATGAGAAAGGGACGATGGTTGATGTTATGCTGCATCTACCAGTCATAACAGGGTGTACAGCTACTGCAGGTTTATTCTTATTTCCTAGTAAAGAATCATTCTATACAGTTGTTGGATCTCTCTGGCTTATTGCTGCAATTGTTGCAGCTATTCTTGTAGCTTTGCAGAAGTGCGGGGGTATAACAAGCCGTATATTTACTCTGCTGCTAGCAATATTTTATGCTGTTGTCTTAGCTTTATCTGTGGTGTCTGTGGCTGTTGCTGGTAAGCATTTTATTAAAGGAAGGAGACAAGTTATTGATTATGTGCGTACAAATGCAGCATTAAAGCCTTCTTTCCTACGCAACATGTCTGATGAAGATTTCTCTTCTTATAAAAATTATATTGTTCAAAATGAAGGCGGTTTCAATCTTGCTGCTGTTGTTCTTTGCTCTCTACTCTTCATCTTCAGCTTCATGGGAGCTCTCTTCTCTCTACGTGCTGTTGTTGGCGGGTCTGATGCTTTAAGAAGAGATCTCTCTTCTAGTTCTAGCGAAAAAGATTAAACAATGCATGCATATGCATGCATGCATGCATACATGCATGCAGCAGCAGCAGCAGTTTATACAGCAGCAGTAGCTATTTATACAGCAGCAGTAGCTATTTCATACAGCAACAGCAACTCATGCAGCAGCTATTCGTACAGCAGCAGCAACTCATGCAGCAGCAAATGATGCAGCAGCAAATGCAGCAGCAATTGATGATGTAGCAGCAGAGGCAGCTGCAGCAGCGCATGCAGCAACAACAGCTGCAGCAGCGGAGGCAGCAGAAACAGTAGCCGAAGCAGCAACACCAACAGCTGCTCCTGCAGCAGCACCAGCATCAGCAACGCCAGCAGCAAGAGTAGCAGCAGCAGCAGCAGCAGCAGTAGAGGCGCTGTTCTGTCATAACATCGGACGGTAGAAATAAATAAACAAATAAACAGAAAAAAATAAATATTATGTTTATTATTTTAAGAAATAAGTATGCTAATGGTATGTATAGAAGCTAGAGGGAAGCAGACAGCAGCAGCAACAGCAGCAGCAGCTGCAGCAGCAGCTGCAGCAGCAACTACAGCAGCAGCAGCAAATGCTGTAGCAGCGCATACAGCAGCAGCACATGTAGCACCAGCGCATGTAGCAGCAGCACATGCAGCAGCAGCAGTATATGCTGTAGCAGCAGATGTTGCTGCAGCAGCAGCAGACTCGGCAGCAGCAGCAGCAGCAAATGCTGCATGCATTTGTCTGTCTTTTTCTGTTTTTGTTGACAGTTAACTTATTTAAGAGCGTCTTCCGCACTTTATTTATTTCTTTGTTTTCTTTATTTGTTTATTCTTTTTATTTATTTGTTTTGTTTACTTATTCTTTATTTATTTATTTATTTATTTATCTTTTGTCTGTATATTTATTAATTTATTGTTTTAATTTTAATTTTTAAGTATTTTTTGTTGGGGCTGCATCTGTTTCTTCTGCATGCATTTGTTTTATGCATTTCTTTTCTTTATTTTGTTCGTTGCTTCTCCTTTGTTTGTTTCTTTTTATTTGTTTATTTCTTCTTCTCTTGTTTTGTTTTTTATTTGTTTTGTTTTTTATTTGTTTTGTTTATTCGTTTGTCTTATTTGTTTACGCCTCCTCTCTATGCCTCATACACATATATCTCTATATTATATATATATATATATATATTTGTTTATTTATATAATTTATTAATATTTATTTTACTTTCATCTTATGTATAATTACATTGATAGACAAATAACAGAATATATGTTTAGTAGGATTTGTATGTCGTGCGTATTGTCAAAGCATTGTTTATATATATATATATATATATAATACATATTATATAGATATA
>NW_013548798.1:0-3933 GCF_000499425.1 Eimeria acervulina | reverse complement strand
ATATACATATATATATATACGTATATTTATACATAGCTATATACTCATATATATATATATATAGATATATATATAGATATATATATATATATATATCTGGTGGTGTCGTTGAAGCGTGAAAAGGAACGAAAGAAATGCAGAGAATGGATTGCTAAGAGAACCCTAAACCCTAAACCCTAAACCCTAAACCCTAAAACCGTTGGTGTTGAAGAAGCCTGAGGGGAGTTACTGCATGATAACAGGGTTTAAACCCCTTAAAAAGAATAAAACAACGGCAAGCAAATATTGTTTAGGGTTTTGCAAGCCCCAAACATTTGCATGAAAATGCATGCAAATGCATGCAAACAGCAGAAGCTGCAGATACACTCGAACCCGGGGCCTTCCTTCAGATGTTTTACTAAGTTGAGCATACAAATAAATAAATATTTTAATCGAGTTTGGTGCAGCCTCTTCATTATTATTATTATTATTATTATTATTATTATTATTATTATTATTATTATTATTATTATTATTATTTCTTTGAGTTGTGCTGCAGCAGAGGGAGTAATTCAATTGACAATAAATAATTATTTCTTTTTAAGTTTGGCTGTTTATTAAAAACATTTATTTTTAGTAGCTGTGCACTTCACTGCAGTGTATGCACAACTAAACCCTCTTTTGTTGTTTTATGCTGTACGTACACCGTAGACAAACCCTTATTTTTTTCTTTCATAAATGCTGCATCTTGCAGTCAAATATTTATTTATATTCATATACACCATAAAACCCTGAACCCTAAGATATACACCTTGCTACTAGCAATCCTTACAGGTAATATATATATATATATATAGCAGAGCTACATATATATATATATATATCTCTTTCTGGGGCTGCTGATAGGTGGAGGTAAGGGTTTATGTGTCTTTCGTAAATACAAAACAGAAGCAAGAAAAAACAGAAAGCGTCATCTATATAATATATATACATATATATAGATGACGCTTTATTTAGATGTATATATACATATATATATAACATATATACACTCTATATAATACATATATATTTTTAAATAAATATATAAGACGCCTTATATATATATATATATATATATATTCTATTATAGATATATATTGTCAATATGTAGACGACGCTTTATTTATATAAATAACATACGTTTTATTTATATATAATAAATTATATATTCATATGCATATTATATTATATATGTTATATATTTATATTGAGCAGCGATGCATCCCCACAGCTCTATAGAGGAGAAAGAAGTGCCGCTGCATGCATGCATCGAGAACATTGAAGTGTCTAGACACTCTTAATTCGAGTAAAAGTGCGAAAAGAATGAAATATATAATTAATTTCAGAGAAAAACTGCAGAAATAAACCCCCCAGCCCCAAGTTGTACATTTGAATAAGGCCCCAGGTGTACGTACAGCTGCATGCAGACCGACTGCATGACATAGACCCGACTAGGGGTATTTCGGAGGTTTTTTGTGTATATTTTTGGGGGTTTATGATAAAATAAGTTATTTATTGTTGATTGAAGTTGGCCTTTAAAGGCGGGAGGGGCCTCTTCGGTCTCAATTTAGTGCTTGCTTGTTTTTCTTGAGTGGAGAGTTTCCTAAGGCTCCCCTCTGCATCGTGTATGTTGGTGTTTGTTTGATGGTTTTTGTGTGTTTTAATTGGGTTTTCTGTGGAGAATATCCATATAAATTGATTTATTTTCTAAATTTCTTGAAGGAAAACCATTAATACCCCCGCTTTCCTCTTGGTTTCCCCCAGGCGTTTCTGCATTCAATTCAAAGTTGAATTTCTGGTTTCTTCAGCGATTTTCTTCCTTCTACCTTCAAGATGAAGTTAGTTCGATTTCTTATGCGTCTTGCAAATGAGACGCTGGTTCTGGAGCTAAAGAATGGCACGGTTGTGCACGGAACTATAGTAGGTGTTGATGTAGCAATGAATACGCATTTAAAGAATGTAAAACTAACAGTCAAGCATTCGAACCCTGTTTCTATGGATCATTTAACTATCAGAGGCAGCAACATCCGCTACTTTATCCTTCCAGACTCTCTTCCTCTTGATACTCTTCTTATTGATGATACACCTATTCAAAGACCTCCGAGGGAAACGGGTCTACGCCCGCTTGCAAGAGGCAGAGGCAGAGGAGGCAGAGGGGCCCCCAGAGGGGCCCGTGGGGGCCCCAGAGGTGGAGGCTTCCGCGGTAGATAAAAGCAGCATACAGCACCTGCTGCTGCTGCTTCTGGTGCTGGAGGTGGAGCTGCGGCTGCAGCACCTGCTGCTGCAGCAGCATCTACTGCGGTTGCCGCAGCAGCAGCAGCAGCTTCTGCGCAGTGGCGGTTTATAGTGCAGGTTCTAGTGCTGTTTATGCACATACACCGCAGAATGTTGGGGTGTAATCGTATGGATCGCCGCTGCTGCGGTGTAGAGGGACGCGAAGACGAAGGCTGGAGATCGCAGCAGCAACAGCAGCAGCAGCAGGAGCAGCAGCAGCAGCAGCAGCAGCAGCATACATGGAGCTGCCGCTGCTGCAGGTCTTATTGTTGCAGCCGTTGGTTCATGCAGTACGCTGCTTCATCTGCTGCAGCAGCAGCAGCAGCAACCTTATTTTCTTCCTTTGTCTCGGTATTGGCTGGGAAGAGAGGGGCCCCTTGTTGATTTTTGCTGCATATTAAAACCAAATTTATTGTTTATTCATTTAAACGCTACAGATGCTGTTGCTGCTGCTGCTGCTGCTTGTACTGCTGCTGTGGTGTTTACTGCTGCTGCTTGTGCTGATGATTGTAGTGCTGCTGCTGATAATGCTGCTGCTTGTACTGCTGCTGCGGTGTTTACTGCTGCTGCTTGCACTGCTGCTACTGCTGCTGGTGCTCGTACTGCTGTTACTGCCGCTGCTGCTTGTAGTGCTGCTGCTGCTGCTGCTGCTGCGGTGTTTACTGCTCTTGCTGCTGCTTGTAGTGCCGCTACTGCTGCTGCTTCTACTGCTGCTACTGCTTTTGCTGCTGCGGCTGCTGCTGCAAACCCTAAAGCAAAAGGTAGAATCTCGTAGGGCCTTCTCAGGCTGCAAAGGAGACAGAAGTTTTTGTTTGTTTGTCTCTTTGAAATGAAAGACAAACAAACTGTCTGTCTCCTTTTAAATAAAAAAAAGAGACGAGCTGTCTGCCTTTAAGTGCAAGAAAATGAGAGAGAGAGACAGAGAGAGAGAGAAGCTGTCTCTTCAAGTAAAAGAGACAAACAAACTGTCTCTAATAATAAATAAAAGAGAAAGAGAGACAAAATCTGTCTCCTTTTGAATAAAAGAAAGAGAGACAAACGAGCTGTCTCTTTTTAAGTAACAGAAGAAGAGATATGCTGTTTTAATTTAATTAAAAGAGAGAGATAAGCTGTCTGTCTATTTTTAAATAAAGAAGAGATAAATATATATACATTAGCTGTCTCCTAAATAGAAGAGAGACAGAGAGAGACAGAGAGAGAGAGAGAGAGAGAGAGAGAGAGAGAGAGAGAGAGAAGCAGAGACAAGCTGTCTGTCTGCTTATGAGTAAAATATATATATATAATATATTATATAATATATATAATATATATATAATATATAATATATATATATCTTTTATATAAACTGTCTCCTTTTAAATAAAAGAGACAAACTGTTTTTTGTTTTATCAAAGGCCGGCAGCCGCACTTTGAAGTTTTTCAGCTTTTTGTGTTTTGTTTATAAAATAAAAATAATAAAAAGAAGCAGCTAATGTCTTTTATGTCTTTGTCTCCGTTTGTCTTGTTTATAATATATAATAAATAAATAAAATAAAATAAAATATTAAAGATAAACTGCAGAAAGTCAAATAAACAAAAAAAAATAAAACAAATAAACAAACAAACAGAGAAAATAAACACCAAGAAGAAATAAATAAA
>NW_013548799.1:0-4141 GCF_000499425.1 Eimeria acervulina | reverse complement strand
CCTCAGCATCATCCGCTGCCCGTGAAGGTGTGGGAGCCTCAGCATCATCCGCTGCCCGTGAAGGTGTGGGACCCTCGGCATCTTCCTTTAGCGGTGCAGGGCTGGTAGCACCACTAAAGGGAGAAGCAGCAGATGTACCCTCTCCTTCATCATCTGTTGAAAAACGAAGTCGAGGACCTATTAGACCAGGATAAGTAGATGCTACCTTGGCAAAAACATCTGCGTCTACAGTACTGACTATTACCATCACCTCTTGTCCCGCGGTACTCCCCGATCTTCGTGTTTTAGTCACCGTCAAAACCATATCTTCTTTAGGTGATTCGCCAGGAAACGTGGTACCTGTCAGGTCCTTCACTGCTTTTTCTGTTTCCCTTAACCAGGGAAAACTCAGACACGGTGAACCGACACTGGTGCGAGGAGGTGAACTGGCAGGTCCCTGCATACTCATTTGCTCAACAAGAACTTGAGCTGCAACCGCATCTTCTAGCGGGTTTCTGGAACTAGGACCTCTTAACCTAGAGACACCTGAAGGCCCTGGTGCATACGAGTCACTTCGCGTACGTTTGCGGGGGGGGGAGTAATAGGGAGCGGTTGCTTCATCGTCAGAAGTACCAGTTTGCGATCTCCCTGATAAAATCTCTACCATCTGGGATTGTTCTGTTGAGGATGTAGAGGAGCCGCCACCTCTTGACTCATCTGCGGATGTACCAGTAGACATCGCGGTGTCAGTATCATCATCCGAGCCCTCATCACTCGCCAGCGCCTCACGACAAGTCAAGGAGGGATTGGTGGAGCTCCCATCATCCGCATCAGATAACCGGCGTTTCGAAGAAAGCTTTATTCCACTTTGTTTAATGCACATCATTATAATCATTATAATAGCTGCAACAGATGCCCAGGCAGCTAGAGAGGAATAGCCTCCACGATGAGATTTGCATGATCTAAGGCGGCATCCCCCAGGAGAGAGTTTAGGAGAAAGCGTAGAAATAAAAGAAACATCTTTGGTTACTATAGCAGCATCCAGGTCGCTAGAAGGTTGCGATCTGGTGCCCCTATCTAGAGCCAGCATCACTTCCGCTGAGTTCAACAAATAATTCAGACAGACACTTGAACGTATTCAGATCCCCTTTCTGTTTCTCAGTAGATACAGAAACCTTTTGTTTCGAATCATGCCATTTGCAAGAAGCTTCACTCTGTGATATTTGTATCCCTCTTGCGTGGGAGGGCACCGTCTCGATCTTGCAAGGGCGAGCAGGGACAAAGGCACAAATTGGCAGGGTTCAGCGCTACAACCGTACAAATAAAAAGAGTATAATCAAGCAAAAATAGGCGTTGAAGGGCATAAAAAGATGCGAGTCGACTGAACGAAGCAGAGGGCAATAGCACGGGGGGGAAGCAATGCATAGCTCGACTTGAACTGGCTTTCATATATCCCTGGACAGCCATCAAAGATAAAATAGACGAACTATAAAAATGAAATAAAATAAAAGAAAACAAATGCCACACTTCAAGAATGTTTCCCACGCGCAATCTTCCTTTTCACCTCCTATGTTGAGTTGCGCCCCTCCAGCAGAGCCTCTGATGGGTTAGGGAGGCATTTCAACGTTTCATTCGAATGCAGCGCTCGCCTCTATAATGATATTCTCTTGTTTATTTTGTTTATATCTCCTTTTCATGAGCATTTTATCTATATGCGTATACCTTTGTCCTTTACTGGCTGATGATAATAGCACGTTTCTGCAAATAGCGTTCCCGATTCCACTTGCTAAAAGATAAGTCTAAGCTGCGATCGAGCAGCAAGACTTCATCGAAGAGCTCTTAAAAAGTAATTAATAGTCTTTCTTTTCCATATACGTCTGCAAAGTGCAGGGTATTAAAGGCTAGTTCCAGATGGAGACGAGGCTTCACTGATACGTGCTGCACTACACCTCGATACAGTGTCGTGCAGTGTATGTTGTCCTCTTCAAACGCAGCTATAATCCCTTTACGTTGTTTTCCCCAATACTCTAGATAGCATCTGTGGTTCTCCTTGCATGCAATGCGCCTACTAAAGTCAAGCAAGGATTTATCTACCTGTCTATTAACTTCAGAAAGACATGCTGCATCGGAGCCCCCTATCACAAACAAACAGCTAATGCATTTCTGTGATTGTTTACTCCCTAAATGCTGCAACATATTTCTAGGTATGTTCCTTCTCCTTCTCATGCAACGCCTCCTTCAGCGACGCATGCAGAGAGTCGTGCAGTTAGTTGTCTCTCAGTGACTAGTCCTTTATAATGAGTGCTGAGTTAGTATCCCTGCCTATCTTCGTGCAGATAGGAAACGAAGGGAGGTTTATTAAAAAAGCCTGTTTGAAGACAACAACTTTGTCTACTCTGTCTTGAATTGCTTCCTGAGCAACGCAAACTTCTTCTCTGCCTCCTTCACTTCGTTCCTGTTTTGCTCCTTAGCACAAATAATAATAATAATATGAATAATATTATTATACTATGAATAATGAAGTGGGGTTTACAAACTTCTTCAGCTGCTGCTCTATATACTCTGCAATTGAGTTGTTTATCTACAGCACATCTTTCCCCGTCTTCGTTAGCTTCTCTAGAAACTAGAGGCTCTCCACTTAGTAAATGTCTGCCTACCCTTCATGCGAAGCAGCAAGAGTTTCACGGGGATATATCTTTATGCTATTAACGCTTTTATTCTTCTGCAAGCTGTCTCTAGAGATAGTGAGAGGGAGATCTTACGTACAAATGGATTACTTTGCCCTTTCTTTTATTATTATCCTTATTAAAACCCCAAACTAAAGGAAATAAAGATGTTTAATGTTTAAAATATTAAAACCCTCAACTAAAGGAAATATTTTTAACATTTGAGCCTAAGTTAATTCATGACGCTGAGACTTCACCAGACAAAATGTTGTTCTTAACATTAGATAAAGACTTGTGTAAGAAGAAGAGTGATTATTCTTCTTGTTATACCCCCTCAAAAACTTTGTTTATTTAACTGCTCCCTTTATCGCTGGAGCTCTGCATTGTTTTAGTGTCTCTGTTTAGTTCTCTCATGTTTGTTTAAGAAAGGAAAGGACAAGACAGAGACGCAGAGACGCGAAGACAATAGAGTGCGTCTCTGTCTCTTCAGCGAGGAGGCATTGCCTAAGGCTAAAACAGTTTTTCCTCGGTGTATATGAAATATAGATGCATGAATGATTACCGTACGGTATTATATTTAAAGGGTAGTAATCGCTTGTATCGCTTTAATACTCGTTAAGGTTCTCCTATCGATAGATCAGGGATGCTGATGTGCTACACGTTAAATATAAGTGTTTTGGTTTAGTTAAATAACAAATTTGTCCGATTTATAACAAAATATCTTCATACATACACCCGTTGCTAAGAAGGATGAGGCCTCCTGCGACAGCTGCATGCCGGCCTTCCTACGCTATTTTATTTTTTCTTCCTTTATTTCTTCATTAGAGGAAACCAGACACACGAGAGAGGGTGATGGTTGAAGAAATGAAAGGGTTCAGAGACAACATGCTTCATGTACAGATCGTGTGTGTATCCTGATTGAAGCACACCAGGCTGCCTGCCGTGTAGATACACTCGGCGAAGTAAGTACTCAGCAATTGTCTATCGTGTATTCTCATACAAGTAAAAGGGGCTGATTATGTGTGCATCTCTGGTTGCTTTGCTGTACTAGTAAAGAAGGACGCCTCCGATACGGCTAAGCCGTCTCCTCTGCCTATCCTCAAGCCCTTAAGCCGTTTCTCTGAGAACGTCTGAGAAAAGGAGATGATATTAGTTGCATCTGAATAAATTTTACTCCAAGTGTTTTACTCTAACTGTTCTTCACGACAAAACCGTGCTCTCCTCCTATATTCAAGGGGACCCCAATCGAGCACAGCCCTCAAGAAAGTGAAAAATAGAGCTTCCATGAGTCCTAAGCCATGTTCAGGAGAATATTAATTAGAAGTGAGGTGTACATACACCAGAATGAGGAGAAACAGCGCAGCACAGCACTGCATCTCTAGTAGCACGGTAGACCATCCATACCTGACTGCGAGAAGAACAGCAGAAGAATAGGAAAGTTTCAAATATTTTATGGCTTCTAAAGATGAATTTCTAAAGCTAAACAAGTTGTTTTC
>NW_013548800.1:0-4725 GCF_000499425.1 Eimeria acervulina | reverse complement strand
GAAAACAGGATACACTGTGCCGTTAGCTAGATGATGGGCGCTTCGTGGTTGCAGCAGAGGTGTGGCTTGCGCTGATTTGGCAGCAGTGGCTCTGGTGTCTGGAGGGAACGACAGGTGTCGGGTCCGCGTGCCTGCATTGGATTTGGCTGATGTTGTTGGATTTGGTCTCTCAGTCCAAATCTCCTCTTTTTGTTTAGCATTGATTTGCCAGTGATCCAAGGGTCAGTACACGACGAGGAAACGGTACAGATTTGCCGCTGGGTAATGGTTCTTCTGGTGTACGCAGGTCGGGACGTTTAGGCCTTGTAGGTGGGCCGGTTGGTGAATGCGTGATGGTGCCGTGCCTTAGGGCATTATTTGGAGCAAAATGTGGCTGATTCCCGTTTTGCAGACGTTTCGCTTGAGGAACATTTCTTGGAACGTCTGTGGCTACGCGTGTCCCTCGTGCGGTGATGCGGAATGGGACACCCGACATGGAGACGATTCGCAATGTGTAGTGCTAGATGCTTTTGCTTTTCTCGGTTCGCTGGTATTGTGTAGAGCTATATGCATAGGCAGCTGCAAAGAAGGCTGAAACATCACCAACCGACATCGAGGGGCCTACTTGACATTTCTGTGAGAGTGCGTGAAGGCTGTGATATGTAGTACAGAATTTCAGAAGAGCCAGCAAGTGCTCACTAGATACAACAATTATCATGATGCTCACGTTGGGATGCAGGAAGTGCGAGAAGGCTTGTTGTTCGACGAGCACGTGTAGGTTGAATGCTCTGTGCGAATAGCTCCGGGATCGATAGGCACATGGGGTTACCATATGTGTGGTTGATGATGATTCCGAGCCGTTCCTCCTGAAGACATTCAGAGCACAGATTGCCACCACCATTCACGGACTAGTAATTATTGAGTAGCGCTACTACTGCACTGCCGTTTGTCGACTTTTGCGAACTATTATCCGACGTTAGCAAGGGCAGACTAGAGGCCGCTGGTCTTGCTTCCAACTGCGTCTCCTTTTAGTTGAGGACAAAAGAAATTATCGGCTGCGTATACTCCTAGTTTGCTGTGAGAATTTATTTTCGAAGTGAAGCAGCTCTAGTCCTCTTATTCTCACCACCTGCTAGCACGGCAGTGCTGCCTATTGTGTACCTATTAGCTAGCCAGATTACTTGCTTTTATTGGGCGTATGCTCCTGCGAAGTTTCTGCATGCAACTTAGGTTAGAAGCAGGTGCATACTGGGCCATCTGTCTTGCATCTGGTACATTCGCTGGTGAGCATTGTGGGTGAGTCAATGAAGCTTGTGGCTAGTGACGGGTATTCGCCTGTAGATTTTCAGGAGCATCTCCACTGCTGATTTGCTTTGGCCACTGGCTCTTAGCAGAGCATGTAGCAGGTCACTGCTAAGCCCATTGTCCCAATGTTTTCAGCAAAGCGCGTTGCACTTCGCATGCCTCAGGTACGGAATGCGGCACTCCTGAGTTGATGAGGCCCCAGTCGGTGCGCTACCACCATGATCAGTTTTGTTGAACAGCCAAACGGGCGCCCACAGGACTACTTTGAGGGGATCGGCAAGGAGCAGATAATAACTGTACTTGATGTGGCGATTGACTCAGTGCCTTGATACTACCCACAGCATTTATATTGTAGTGGTGGAATAATACCTACCGCATTTATATTCTTGTGGTGGCAAATATGTGGGGACCTCTGACATTGCTCACCAGGCGTTTACGTGTGGCGCTCCCTAAACAAAGCTCAGGGTATGTGGCGTTGCTGATCGAAGGTGATATTCTACAATCTGATAAATTTATGCCGGCTTGAGCGGCTTCAGAAACCTTTCAGAAGTTCCTCCAGCTTTGTGTTTCGTATGCTAGTTGAGCACTGGATAAGTGTGGTTCGGGGTCTCATGTGCGGTCTTTGCCAGCGTTTGTGTGTCAAGTACTTGCAGGCTGCAGTATGGAAATGCGTGCTAGTTGATAGAGCTCTGGAAGAAAACACCGTTTTGCGTTCGGCTGCTACTCCTGCCGTAGTCACCTGGCAGCGTTTTATTGGCAGGGTGAGCTGTCGGTAAGCGGTAGGTCTGCAGTCACAGCACAGGATCACGGGAGATCTCTCCGTATTGATGCTACTTGCCGCGAAAACTGGAGGAACTTTGGAACATTTGAGGACTTGCGGAAAGGGCTTCCGGGCAGGCGGTGCGTTCCATATTTAGGACAGGAGACAGCATTTGCCGGAACGTCCTAGCAGCGCGCTAGCATGGGCTCTCTATTTGCTCCATTTAAGTGGTACTGGAGGTAGTATGGAGACCTAATTACATGCGGTGCATCGAACAAGCCGCTGACCGCACACCGTTTGCCCAAGCATATGTTAGATTGCTTTCGGATGGTCTCAGTGAAATGCTTTGATAACCGCGCTTTCGAGAAACTGATCCGCTAGGAGAAGCTAAGGCACGTTGATCCCACGGAGTTGTTGAGTCGTCCACTGACGGGAGGTATCTCCGCCACTTCTGCATTTGCGCTACGGACATGATACTAATTCTTCCCGGCCATTCAGAAGGTGTGTTGCACTCCATCATTACGCAAAATCAGTGGGTGCCAGTGTTGCCACAAAACGACGCTTGTGTAAATGCAGTGCGTGCGCCACGTGATGGACTCGGCCTCGCAGATGTGCCGGAGGAAGCCTTGCTGTCTGCCACAGCAGCCTGCCGCTCCAGCCTGCGGTGTTCGATCATTAAAGCGAATTTCGACATGAAGAGGCAGAGAGAGCTTTACTAGATTGGAGGCCCCAAAGCTGGTTAGGAGCCATGAAGGATCCCGCGGAGAAGGGCATAGCTGCCTCCCTAGCCATATCCGGCAGTCAAGTATATTCCCCGAAAACGCTGAACGGAAAATTGCCTTTGGCATGGCAACTCGCAGCTTCTGGCCTGCATGCTGGGCAGGCCGCTAAGTGGAAATTCGCTGACGGGTGTGACTCCCAGCAAGACAACCTCTGGAAGGTCTAAGGGACATGAAGCCGTTATTCAGGTCGCGCACTTTCCGATTTTGTTAAGCGGTCTTAAGCCATGATGATTTATTACTAATGCTGGTCGAGCGACAAACGGCGTCTTGCACATGGCATCGGACGCATTCCACTTTTGTACCCTAAATGAACATTCCATTCTTGGCAGACAGGCGGCCATTGGTTCATTTAATACGGCGACGTTGTGCCCGATAGTAGGGCGTAGGAGTCCTGCAATCCACTGGTTGGTGCGTGCCCAGGCATCGTTTGGCGTATGCACGCGGGCGGTTAGATGCCATTTGAACGATCAATCAGCAACCCCATTATAGCCTCCAGAGTGCTAATAAACAAACAGAAAGTAAGTGGGCAAAAGCTTGAAGATGTTCCACTGCTCAAGCACGAGTGGACTCCATTCGCCTTCTCTCCATGCGGTTGCTGGGCTCTGAAGGGGGAAATTGTGCAGCGTGGCGAAGCTGGGAGTTGCATTGGGATCGCTGCATTTCTCTTGGTCACTCGTTAAAGCGCCCATAGCCTCACGAATGGTAGTACGGCTCGTGATAGCTGGCCAGCTGCAGCCATATTTGTAGAGCTAGAAGACGATGCTTATATCCACTGAGCGTCGCTGTCGTAGGAATGATCAGCTGCTTGTACGGAGTCCTCAAACCATATCATAACGGGTTGATAGTTTCACACGCATCCAAACGTGTTTCCAACCTCACCACCTTGCGTTCGGCCGGCCCTTCTATAATTTGTCCAGCCTCATTTGGGCGCAAAGGCCACTGCAGGCATTGCCGCAATATTGGATACAGGTACATCTGCACACCGGACGGCCGCCAGTATATTTGGCGGTGTTTTGTTGCCTGTGGAGAACTCCATATGTCCTGGACTTGCACGGATTTGTGTTGGGCGCGTGCCGATGTTGTTTCTGTGAGCTGTTGGCACTGGTCCTCCCGTGCCGATATTAATGAAGATCAGTGCAACTAGCGGCAGCGACCCCAGAAAGTGCCGAAAACAAATCGGTGCGGTTGAAGGAAACATGCTAGCACGTGCTTCACTGCCTTCTCCATTCATTTGTGCTTGAGTTTGGAATGCACCTGGCCGGAGATTTTGTGCGTGTAGTCCTGTGGTTTGGTGAACGGAGCTTGGCACCAAGCTGGCGTTTTTGCAAGCGCGTTGAGGAAGCATGCGCTCGTGCGTTGAGTGACGTAGAAGGAAGCACAATTGCTGTGGGTTTGCGAATCGGCATATGCCCACCACATGTGCTGGGTCCGTAGAGCTCGTGGTTCATATAAGACGGTTAGCAACTGCATCCAGGATCAGATGTCAGGTGGAACAACTGGAATCAGATTGTGCGTCGTGCCGGTACAGAAGCGTTCTAGAATATCTAGGTTTCACGCTTTTGGTAGACAGACAGCCTTTTCTGGTAGGCTGTGAGAACATGTTGACTGTAGAGTCAACTCAGCCACTTACACCGTTTCTCAACGGTTTGATTGAAAGTCGGTTGCGATGATGTCCCAAGAACGGAATTCTTTGGGGCACGAAGGCATTGCGGGATTCTCTTTGGCGTCAACAAAATTGTGGCATGCTCTGTTTTCCCACCGGTTGTTCTGACCTGCAGGCTGCATTTTGATTTGTGTTCGATGTAGCGTGTACGCGATAGTTTGTTTTTCCGAGAGAGGCGAATAGTTGGAAGGTTGAGGTTGCATGCGTGTGGGTCAAGAAACTGTGTCGGTTCAGCT